>NW_006922229.1:1180918-1186410 GCF_000298275.1 Orycteropus afer afer | reverse complement strand
AGTTCTACTGCAACTTCCAAGTTATACATTTGTTGCTGTTGTTGTGTGCCATGGAGTTGGACCTGCATCATAACAACCCCTCCAAGGTGGTATCACTACGGAAGTAGATTGCTCCATCTTCCTTCTGGGGAATGACTGGTGGGTTTGAACTGCCATCCTGGTTAGCAGTCAAGTGCCTTAAGCACTACGCTACATAGTTGTTTTTTTTTCTCTTAAACTATAATTATATTCTTTCTAGCTGTACTTGTCTATGAATGACATAATATGAAAAGCATGAATGTGTGTAGCTCCAAATGACAATATTAATTCCTGTTAATAACCAAGGCATCTAATTTATAGTAGCCCTGGTAGTGCACTGATTCAGTTGTTGGCTGCTAATTAAGATGGCAGTTCAAACTTACCAATCACTCTGCAGGAAAAAGATGTGGCGGGCAGTCTACTTCCATAAAGATTTGTTGTTCTGTTGTTAGGTGCCATTGAGTTGGCTCTGACTCATAACGACCCTACATACAACAGACAAACATTGCCCAGTCCTGTGCCAGCCTCACAATCCTTATTATACATAAACCCTTGTTGCAGCCACTGTGCCAATCCTTCTCATTGAGGGTTTTCCCCTTTTCCCTTGACATTCCACTTTATCAAGCATGATACCCTTCTCCAGGAAATCCAGGAAATGGTCCCTTCTGAAACCATGACCAAAGTAGGTGAGACAAATCTGGTCATTCTCACTTCCAAGGAGCATTCCAGCTGCACTTCTTCCACAACAGGACCAACTTGGTAGTCCTTCTGGCAGTCCATAATACCGTCAGTATTCCTCACCAAAAACACAACTCAAAATCATCTATTCTAATTTGATCTTCCTTATTCATTATCCAGGTTTCACATGTGTATGAGGTTACTGAAAATACTATGACTCGGAGTAGGTGCACCTTAATCTTCAAAGAAATATCTTCGCTTTTCAGCACTTTAAAGACTTTTGCAGCAGATTTGCCCTGTGCAATACATCATCTGATGTCTTCACTACTGCTTCTGTTAGTGTTCATTGTGGAAGCAAGTAATATGAATCTTTGACAACTTCAATCTTTTCTCCATTTATCATGATTCTGCTTATTGGTCCAAATGTGAGCATTTTCATTTTCTCTATGTTGAGTTGTAATGTATACTGCAGACCATAGTTTTTAATCTTCTTCAGTAATTGTGTCAAGTCATCTTCACTTTTCAGTAAGCAAAGTTGTGTCATCTGCATATCTCAGGTTGTTAATGAGTCTTCCTCTAATCCTGATGCCAAATTCTTCATGTAGTCCAGCTTCTTGGATTATTTGTTCAGCATATTTATTTTGCCCATAGAATCTTTTCAATACTGCAATTTGAGGTTTGAATTTTTCTACAGATCTTTCAGCTTGAGGAATGCTGAGAGTGTGCTCCCCATTTGGTTTTCTAACTCCAGATCTTTACACACTTCATTATAATAATTGACATTGTCTTTTCAAGCTATTCTTTGGAATCTTCTGTTTAGCCCTTTTATCTTGCCATTTCTTCCATTTGCTTTAGCTATTCTCTGTTCAAAGACAAGTTCCAGAATCTATTCTGACATCCATTTAGGTCTTTTCTTCCTTTCATGTCTTTTCAATGTATTGTTACTTTCTTCAATGATGCCGTTTTTGATGTCATCTCATTGTTCCTCTGGTTTTTGGTCATTAGTGTTCAACACATTAAATTTATTCTCTAGATGGTCTCTAAATTCACAAGAGAAGTAATCAAAATCATATTTGGCTATCTGGCCTTGTTCTAATTGTCTTCAGCTTCAACTTGAGCTTGCATATAAGCAATTGATGTCTGTTCTACAGTCAGCTCCTGGCTTTGTTTTGGCTGAAGATTTTGAGCTTCTCCATCACCTCTTTCCACAGATGTAGCTGATCTGATTCCTGTGTACTCCATATGGTGAAGTCCACATGTATATCTGCCATTTATGTCATTGAAAAAAGGCATTTGCAATGAATAAGTCATTGGTCTTGAAAAATTCTATACGTGACCTCCGGTGTCATTCTATCACCAAGGCCATATTTTTCAACTACTGGGGATTCTTCTTTGTTTCCAACTGTTTCATTCCAATCTCCAGTAATAATCAACACATCTTGATTGCATGTTTGGTCAACTTCAGACTGCAGAGTTGGTAAAATTCTTCAATTTACTCATCTTTGACTTTGGTGGTTGGTGCATAAATTTGAATAATAGTAGAACTAACTGGTCTTCCTCATAGGCATATGGATATTTTCTTATCACTGACAGCATTGTACTTCAGGACAGATCTTGAAACATTCTTTGTGATGATGACTGCCATGTCATGCCACTTCAGTTTGTCATTCCCAGCATAGTAGATTATGTATTTGTGAGATTCAAAATGACACAAACCAGTATATGTTAGCTCAAAAATGTCTAATGATGTTGATCTTTATGTGTTCCATTTTATTTGTGACAGCTTCCAAATTTCTTAGATTCATACTTTGTACGTTCCATGTTCCAATTATTAGTGGATGTTTATAGCTGTTTCTTCCCATTTTGAGTCCTGTCACATCAGAAAATGGAGATCCCAAAAACTTTACTCCATCTACATCATTAAAGTTGACTCTACTCTGAAGAGGCAGCTGTTCTCCATTTGTATTCTGAGTACCTTCCAACCTGAGGAGCTCACCTTCCATCACTATATCAAACAATAAGTTTTCCAGTGATATATCAGACAGTGTTTCACTGTTATTCATAAGATTTTCACTAGCCACTTCTTTGAGAAGTGGATGACCCCTTCCATCGTATGAGAAATTGATAGACAAGTGGTGACATAAATATTTACAGCCTTAGAAATCCCATGGGGCAGTTCTACTCTGACCTGTAGGGCCACTATGAATTGAACTCACTGGATCCATGATGGGGTTGTTACCCTAACTTATGTCATATAAACCAAAACCTGAAACAAACCCAGTGCTTTGCTTTGATTGTGACTCACAACAACCCTGTAGAATAGTGTAAAAATGCCCCATGTAGTTTCCTGTAGCAGATGGAGCAGCTGCCAGATTTGAATTGTGCACAATTCAGTTCACAGCTGAGCACTTAACCATTGCACCACCAGGGCTCCTTTATGCCATAAAATACGTATGAAAAAGGTTACTGTAGGCTTAATATCTAACCTCTTTATTTATTTATTCATTTTTGGCTAGGGCTGCCTGTAGCTCCTTCTCCAAACCATGGACATATTTTTCTTAGCCTAAAAAATTTGAATAGGAATAACTCAATATATGAAAAATATCTATGCCAACAATCAATACTGAATTAACATCTCAAAGTAATTATAAGGACACAAAGACTCATTAGAAAGATAAAAGCTCTAAATAAAAGATTGACCTGATATTACGAAGCAAATATCCATATGTAATTTAAATAAGTTAAAGTATGAGAGAAATATAAATAGTATTTTGACAAAACATTTGCAAGGAAAATTCAAGTGCAAACAAGAATATGTCCCTATATTTGTATCTGTCTAAAAAAGTTTCCCTTTTTTTAATCTTTTTTTTTTTTTTTTTTTTGCAAAATGCTCCTTTTCTTCTTTAGTTCTGAGATGAGAGAGAACAGTCATCATTTTGTAGATCACTGCACACACATGTACACATACATAAACACACACAACCTACCACTCCCATGCTTTGCCTCATTGTTGTTAGTACACATGAAGACATTGTCACAACCTACCACTCCCATGCTTTGCCTTATTGTTGTTAGTATACATGAAGACATTGTCTACATAGGGGTGGGGGAGGAACTCACACTTGACAATAGACAGTTCTACAGTGCAGACTGAAAAAAAAATATTAAATTATCTTGTCCTTAGACAAACACAGACAACATTAGGTTGGAAAGTTTGGTGAACAAGGTATAAGATGGATTACATCCTCCTCTGAACCCTTATTTTGCCATTGGGTAAATTCTGACTATCCTATGGAACAGAGCAGAACTGTCCCATAGAATTTCCAAAGCTGCAAATCATTACAGAAGCATCACACCACATCTTTCTTCTTTGGAGAAGCTGGTGGTTTTAAACCACTGGCCTTTCAGATAGAAGTGAACACTTAACCTATGTGCGTTCATTTTCTCTCACTATTATGAATTCATAATTATCCACAGTCCTTTTGTCCTCTGACCATAATTGATTGCATCAATGATAGGAACTTGACTTACGTCAGACCAAAAAGAGTCTAGCTTTAGAGTTTTGATGTTGGAAACCAAGGTAGTGACTGATGAATATGAATGAGAGTTAATGGATGCCATGATACCACCCTTGGAAGGAAAATTGGTCAATTTACTTCCGTAGAGATACTGCCTGGGAAACACAAAGAGGGGTCGCTATGAGTCAAACTGAGTTGAAGGCAGTGAGTGAGTGAGTAAGTGATGATACATCCACCATGTGGACAAAGTCATTCTAACAGAATAAAGCTAATTTTCAGAAAGAACCAGGCATTTGAAATTCAGAGATTGCAAAATAAGTGCAAGCCCTAAATTCCTAAATTCTAGTAATCCATGAGACTTAAGTAAACCAAGCATTTCCCCCCCGCTACATTTGAGTATTCATCAAATATCTACTGTGAATCTACAATGTGACAAAATAATTAGTTTTACTCCTAGGAATAAAACAGAGAACTTGAAACAATCTTCTTCCTTTATGCAGCTTACATTCTAGTCATTTAAGACAGATAATAAACACATACATATGTGATATGTCACATTATGATGAGTGTTATGAACACAAATATACCAGAGCAAGAAATCAAGTGATAAGAGTTGGCTTTAATGTAGATTAATTTCTCTGAACAGGGGGTATTTAAGCAGAGCATAAGGTTTGCAGGATATAGATTAATTCTGAAATATTTGAATAGATGTAGAAACCATACTTACTAAAAATCATTTTTCTGATAGTTAAGATTTTATGTAAATTTGACTAGGACATGACTTTCAGTAATCTGACATATGCTTTGTAATCATCCTCCATTTTGTGATCTGATGTGCGCAGCCAATCATTGAGAGGGGCATTTCCTTGGGCACATGACCTGCATCCAATATATATAGACATTGCGGCAAAGCTTGCCCTTTTTCGATGCTGCATCTAACTTATCATCCTCAGATCTCTGATTCTTAGGACATGAGCCAGTAGCCTGCCATCTGACTTGTAGGTTTTGGGATTTGTTAGCTCCCAAAGCCCCATGCACCAGCAGCCTTCCACCTGACACCGTGATTTTTATTTGTCAGCCTCTGCAACCATGTAAGTCCGAAGAAGCTTCCAGCCTGATTCTGTATTTGGGACTTGCAAGCCTCCACAATTGTGAAAGCTATTTTTTTTAATAAATCTATGTGGGAGCTCTGGTAGCATAGTGGCTAAGGCACTTGACTGCTAACCAGAAGGCTGGCAGTTCAAACCCACCAGCCACTCCTCGGAAGGAAGATGGGGC
>NW_006922229.1:1177176-1180818 GCF_000298275.1 Orycteropus afer afer | reverse complement strand
ACTTCTAAATCAAGGATTGTTAAAAACACTAGAAAAGTGGAGATTCAAAATTAAGCCATGACTTCTGCCTAAGGATGAGAGCATAATAGACATGGCAATATGCAGTGGTAACAAGACAGAGAGCTCCTACTTAGTTTTTAACACTGATGTATAAAAACTAAAATGTTTATAAAATGTTAAATCACAATTTTCTTATTTGTAAAATGTGAATAAAATCATCTGTCCTGAATAATGCTATGCTTTTATAATTACTATAATATTGTATCATGTTTTTACACAAATAACATATGTGTTCTACACTATTTTGCTAACTGTACCCTTCCTGTATGATGAAGTTTTGTAAGCATTCTATACTAATTTTTCACAGCAACATGTAGAAAAATTAGCAAAGGATGCATACAAAAATCTCTCACATAGTAAGGCTATGATTCGCCAAAAACATAGAGCAGGTGCATTATTTTGTGTAAAACTAAGGTGATTATTGCAATATTTTAATATAATTATGAATACATATAGCTATAATTATTATAGCAATCGATATTTTATTATGGTTACATTTATTTTTATACAATGTTTATTGCTGAAAATATTATGTTCTGATATTTTATTGATGATATATGTTTTCATTTAATTACCTGTTGTTGTTGTTGTTATTTGCCATCAAGTTGGATCCAACTCATAGCGACCCCTCCTTGGGTTTCCGAAGCAGTATCACTACGGAAGTAGATTGCCCAAACTTCCTTCCGAGGAGGGGCTGGTGGGTTTGAACCACCAGCCTTCGGGTTAGCAGTCTAATGCTTTAGGAATTACTCCACCAAAGCTCCTGCAGAGAGATACATAGGGTCATTACTACATTCTCAAAGTCATACATTTATGTAGCATATTTGAGAATCTGAATGTATTTCCAATGGTCTTGGGATTACTGTGCATTGAATACAATAAGCAAATTAGATATTTCATGAAATTTAGGGAAAAAAAAGAAAAAAAAAGAACTATTAAGTGTAGGGAGCTCTGGTGGTATAATGCCTAAGGCATTTGACTGCTAACCAGAAGGCTGGTGGTTCAAACCTACCAGCCCCTCCTTGGAAGGAAGAGTGGGCAATCTACTTCCGTAGTGATACCACCTTGGAAACCCAAGGAGGGGTCACTATGAGTCAGATCCAAGCAGAAAACAGTGAGTTTGGTTTTGGTATTATAATAGAAGGGGTATAAAATTAGGTATAATTTTAAAGATCAATAGAATTCTAACAGGCAAAGATAAGATAAAACATTATTATATGAAACACCTCTAAGTAATATGCAATGAAGTGACTCATAGAATATTCCAGAAATCATAAAATCTTAATTTTATAAATCTGACTTACATTAGGATGTAATAATATACTATTTTACCAAAAAGACTTCATTCATGTCCAATTATTTTCTTTGAAGACCTGAAGACAAATATATGCAGAAAATAATTAATGAAAAAAAAGAGTTACATATTTTTTTTTTTTTTTTAGCCATGGAAACTAGTCACAAAACTCATAAAATGCTGGTGGATTGTATGCAACCATTTCTGATTCTACCTTTTACTCCTCAACTCAAATTATTGATCTAATCCTGCCACCCAATCCAGTATATACATTTAGTGATATAGACTCATCCAAAAATAATATGCTTGGCTCTTTGCTAGTCCCTGAATATGCTTAACATGTGTATATCTAGCTCTCAAGTGAACAATCTACAGAGTAGCACCTAGCAAAAGAGAAAGAAACAAAACAAAACAAACAAACAAAAAGACATGATGGTGTGGTTTTATTTCATTTAAAAGTTTAGGCATGAGAAAATGTTACCAAATCAGTGTCCAAATGACTAGTGAAAATATTTTTTTTTTTTTAATAAAATAGCTATCAATTCAAAAGAATAAATATTTAGATACATTAATGACAATAACTTTAAAGGGAAGATAATAAAAGGAATACAGTGGTTAAGTATGTGGGGTGGAAGGATGAGGAATATCTAGCATACACTTAGGCAGATGTATAAAGAAATAATGTTGCCTCATGACAGAAGACCAAGTAAGTTGTAGGAGGATATCATATACAAAGAAAGTAAAAGTTCATTAAAAAGACAGGAAAGGAAGAAAAGAAAAAAATGGATATCAGAAGAGACTCTGAAACTTGCTCTTGAACAGGGTAGCTAAAGAAAATGGAAGATATGATGAAGTAAAAGAGCTTAACAGAAGGCTTCAAAGGGTGTCTGGAGAGACAAAGTGAAATATTATAATAAATGTAGTTAGAAAACCAAAGCAGAGAACATGCTTGGCCTTTCTCAAGCTGAAATAATTGAACAAGGAAAAAAAATCAAGCCTCGAGTTGTAATATCAAAAGATTCTATGGACAAAATATTGAACAACTGAGGGATCATCAAAAGAGAATTAAAGGAATATACAGAGTCACTGTGACAAAAGAATTGGCTAACATTCATCCACTTCAGGAGGTAGCATATTATCATGAACTGATGGTATTGAAAGGAGAAGTTCAAGCAGAACTGATGTCGTTGGTGACAAACAAGACTTCAGGAATTACCAGAATGCTCATTGAGATATTTAAATAAACATGTAACAGTGGAAGCACTCAGTCATTTATGCTTAGAAATTTGGAAGATGAATACTACGTTAAGTGACAAAGAGATTGCCATCTGTGCCCATCCCAAAGAAAAATGATCAAACAGAATGCAGAAAATATGAAAAATGTTATTAATATCACACGTAGGTAAAATTTTGATGAAAATAATTTAAAAATGGTTCCAACAGTATATAGACAAGGAACTGATAGTAATTCAAGCCAGATTCAGAAGAGGACGTGGAGTGAATGATATCTGATGTCATGTGGATGGAAGCAGAGAACACCAGAAAGATGTTTATCTGTGTTTTATTTATGGTACAAAGACATTTGACTGTATGGATCATAACACATTATGGATAACTTTTCAATGAATTTGAATTCCAGAGCACTTAGTTATGCTCATGTAGAACTTCTCATATGCCAAGGGCAGTCATTAAAACAGAACAGGAGATATTGTATGGTTTAAAATTAAGAAAGGTGTGTGTCAGGGTTGTATCCTTTCACCATACTTATTCAAGTTGCATGCTGAACAAATTATCCAAGAACCTACACCATATTAAAAAAAAAAAAAAAAGAGGGAACAGGATTAGATGAAGACAGCCTGTGATACGCAGATGACACAACCTTGTTTGCTGAAAATGAACAGAACTTGAAGCATTTACTGATGAAGATCAAAGACTCCAGCTTTGTGTATGGATTACACCACAAGATAAAGAAAACAAAATCCTCACAATTGAGCCAATAACAAACATCTTGATAAGTGGAGATAGAGTTTTAATTTTACTTGGATCCCAAATCAACACCCATGGAAGCAGCTGTCAAGAAATCAGGTGATATATTGCATTGGACAAATCTGTTGCAAAAGACCCCTCTTAAACAAACATCAAGCTTGGAATTGAACTCATCACCTTGGCTTAACTTTCAGCCACAGTAGACAAGCCTTTAAGATAAAGAATCATAGCATGCAGGTATGCACTCGTTAGAACAATCAACCATATAAGATCAAAAGGGCAGCATTTTCACAGAGATAAAA
>NW_006922229.1:1172284-1177076 GCF_000298275.1 Orycteropus afer afer | reverse complement strand
AAGACTTTCTCTCTCTTTCTTGGTTCTGAAGCATGGTCCTTGTGTCTTCTGAGCTTCTGCTCCTGGGAAATCTTCATGTGGTGTGGCATTTCTCTTTCCATATCTCTGCTTCTTTAATCTGCTTTTTTCATATCTTGTTAGAGTTTTGCTCATGACACACTCTATGATCCTGTTTAATTAACCTAACAAAGAAAACCCACTCCCAAATGATGGTGTAACCACAGATATAGAGTTTAGGATATACATCACATATTTTGGGGAACAAAATTCAATCAATAATAATTATTAAAACAATAAAAGCTAGAAATTGAAGGGTATTTTCTTAACTTAGTAATAGACTGCTTAAAGCCAAAAACTCAATGCCACATCTACTTGTAAAGCTATAATATATGTTCATGGGAGGGAGAATTTGTATTTTAAGGTGCTAATTATCTCCAAATCAGTTTGTTACTGCAATGCAACATCAAAACTAAACTTCAGCAGGGTTTTCATAGACGTTTACAGCTTTTCCTAGCATGTATATAACACATCAATATGCCAAACCCTGAAGAAGATGGAAAAAAATTGTGATTTGTTTCTGACTAGAAAATAATTAAGGTGTTGTAGTATCAGTAAAGGGTATAAAAATATTCTTATGAAAGAATTATAAGAAAAGAATGGGTAATGATAAAGCAGTATTCAGTAACTGGAATTAAGAAAAATGGAATACTACCTGGAATAAAAAAGAAACTAGATCAAAAACTGACCTGGATAAAGTAATAGCAAATAAGATTCTAAATTGTATTTTTCAGACAATATTCTAGAAAACTATTTTTGTGATATTTAATGATAGAAATATTTCTTGAGAGTAAATAAATAAAACTGAGTAAATTAGTGACATTAAATATTTTAAAATACTCTGATCACCTAAAGCAACGATAAAGTAAATAAAAAGACAAACAAATACGTAGAGAAAGTATTTTACACACATAAATTAATAAAAGTTTGTGTTCAGAGTTTACAAACATTTTTAGAGATCAATAAGTAGAAGGTAATGAATGCAAAAAAAAAAAAAAAGAGAGAGAGAAGGGAAAAAGTATTTAAAAGGTAGTTTACAAAGATGAGCTAAACATTACCAGCATTAAGGAAATACAAAATGAAAACACAATGATATACCTAGTCATATTTTGAGCCTGAAAATATGAGGAAGATACTCTTAGAGATATTAGGGCCCAAAGAATAATAAATGCTGTCAAGAATGCAGAGAAATTGGAACCCTCAGATATTTCTGGTGAGAATGTAAAATTGTGCAGATAACAATCTGCTTTATACCTTTATACTTGAATCATACTATATCCATGATATTTTTCTTCCCATTCCAAAGCAACATAGCTCAAACACAACACTAAAACTTCCATGAGTTTCTAAAATAAGCATTATATCTCTTGTGCACATCACAGTATAATATGAATCAGCAGAGGTCTCAGTTCCTTATAGTTATTCAGGGATTTCAGGACCCAGGCTCTATTTAATCTGGCTATTTTCCCAAAAGTCCTCAGCATTTTCTCCATCCAAATGTCAAATAGGTCAAACAAAGTGAGGGCTATACACAGGAGGGTTGTATGGCAAGGAAAACCCCAATACTGACCCTACAGGACAGAGTAGAATACCGACCCTACAGGACAGAGTAGAACTGTCCCATAGAGTGCGTAAGGCTATAAATCTTTATAGAATCAGATTGCCACCTCTTTCTCTCATGAAGCAGTTGATGAGTTCAAATCACCAAACTTTTGATTAGCAGCCAAATGTTTTAACCATTAAAATATGAGGTCCCCTTTGAGCAGACAAAGAAGGGGATAAATCTCTCTTCTATTCAAGTTGCATTAACTAAACTGATGCATACTAAGAAATGCAAAGATAATGTAAAATAGATATGTGTCTAAGAAAAAAAGGAAGAACATGGATAATAGTGAACATTGGTCATCTTGTTCAGAGTAGGAAATTAGATTTTTGCCACCGAAAGCTTGACTCAGTAAACATATCAACCCACTCAGCAGCACTTCAGAAGATCCAGACCTGGCAATTGACTTCTGTAAAGATTATAGCCAACCCTACTAGATAGCTATGAGAAACTCTCCAAAATGAATAACAAACAAATAAATGCCTCAACAGAGAAAAAGTGTCATTGCATCTATGATCTAAGAATAAGGATGCAAATGTGGGTTGATATTTACAAATCCCTGGGTTGTGCAAATGATTAAGCACTAGCCTACTAGCTGGATTGTTGGTAGTCTGAACCCATCCAGAGAAGCCTATGAAGATTGGCCTAATGATCTACTTCTGAAAAGTCACAGCCCTGAAAATCCTATGAAAGAGCTCTACTCTGGTCACATGGGGTAATCATGAGTCAGAATTTACTCTCTAGAAGTGAATAATAACAATAACCTGTCATCACAATGATGCAAACAAAAATTTCTGCACCTCCACTATCTTGTCTTCTAGCAGGAAAAAGAAGAATGATGTACTATATCTCACTTTCACCTCCAAAATATTACGTGAAAACATCTAATTAGAAGACTTTAATCTCACTGACACACAGATGCAAATATATATATATATATATGAATTTTAATTTTTAAACTTTCAAATTCCTGGTAGGTAAAAGACATTTCCAAAGAAGGTTGGGAAAGGAGTTGAATATTCTACTTATGTAGTAAGAAAACCATTCCTACGAGATGTTTCATTTTTCTATGGACATTTTGCAATGATTTTTTTTTTCTTTTTTCTCTTTTCTTTGCCTCATTTCCATCTTTTCTGTTTCTTTTGGTTCTTCTCAACCTTTATTTTTCCTGTTGCAGTTTTCCTATTCTTTTCCTCCTGCTCCTTAATCTTATTCCTCCATCCCCAGATATGCTGGCTTTTTTTCTCCCTCTCTCTTTTTATCATTTTCTTTCTTTTATCCTTTTTAAGTATATTTTTACATTTTTGCTTATCATTCTTATTTTTCTTATTATTTATTGGTTTTGTTTTGTTTTGTTTTTGCAATTGTTCCTGCTTGATGATGCACTTTGAGTTTCTTTCTTTCTTTTTTTTTTCTCTTGTTTTTGTTTTTTTGGTCCTTTACAACTTTTTTTTTTTTGACAATATGACTGGCAGATAGGATCCATTCCCACACAACCCAACCATACCTGCACCTCCAGCAGCCCCACCCACTGAGTGAGGGTCACCACTTGCTTTTTCACCAACTAGCCAATGATATATGACAGCCAATAACAGTTCAACTCACCCACAACTGCTCTTTATGAATAGCTAGCAGAGATCTTTGCCCACACTCATTCTTTATCACACCCACCAAGAGAAAGGTGAAGAGTTCCTAAGTGATAACAAATAGTAAATAGAGGAGCACAGTTCCCTGCTCTCACAGATATATCAAAACAAAATAAAAACTCATGGCCAAATAAAGGGGGAAAAAAAAACCGTGTGTTAATTACACCAAAGTACAATCACAAGCTAAAATAAGTACACCAACAGTAAAATATCTCAGAGACAAAAGACCATCACAGTCCACACAAAAAAGCAAGATAGAGTAGTAGAAACAGTAGACCAGGATATAAACCCAGAAAATATTCCTGAGAAAGAAGCAGCATTGGAACTCTCTGTTAAGGAATTCAAAATAATTATATTTAGCTACCTTCAACTGATTGGGAGATAGATCAAGTAAAACACTGACAAAATTAAGGAAAACATGACAAAACTCTAAAACAATTTAGAGAAACAAATACAAATGGACAAAATAAACAAAAAAAAATTTGAAATGATACAAAGAACAACAAACAGAAATCCAGAAGATTAATATCAATATTTCAGAAATAGATAACACAATGAATGGTCAAAGGAATAGAATCAAATCAATGGAAGATAGAATTAATGAAATTGAAGACAAATACCTCAACACTACTTTGTTAAGGGATCAGTCAGACAAAAGATCAAATAATAATTAAGAAAACCTAAGATTCATGTGAGATACTATCAAGAGGAATCACATGTAATTGAAATTCCAAAACAGGTAGAGGCAGAGAAAACCACAGAGAAAATTGTCAAAGACTTTTGGAAGAGAATTTCCTTAATATGATGAAAGATGGGAATGTATCTATTCAAGAAGTTCAACAAACCCCAAACAGGATAGACCCCAAAATAAAATTACCAAGACATGACATAATCAAACTCACCAAAACCAAAGATAAAAAAAAAAGCTCATGAAAGCAGCATGAGAAAATCAAAAGGTTACTTGACTATATAGACATCTACAAAGTCTTTCACCCAACAACAACAAAATATATATTCTTTTCTAGCACACGTTGAACATTCTTCAAGATTGACCATATATAAAGCCATAAATCAAGGCTCACTAAATTTAAAAACATGAAATAGTGCAAAGTGTCTTCTCAGATCACAGTGCTATAAAATTAGAAATCAAACTAAGAAGACCAGCAGAATTAGAGCAAACTCATGAAAACTGAATAACACCCTCCTCAAAAACTACGGGGTAATGGAAGAAATAAAAATTGAAATGGAAAATTTCTTGCCTCAATTGAGAGCAAAAACACAACCTATTATAGTTTTTGGGACACAGCAAAAACAATAATCAGAAGGCAATTTATAGCAATAAATGTACACATCAAAAAAGAAAAGAAACCCAAAATCAACACCTTTACCCAACATTTGCAACAATTAGAATAAGAACAGCAAGAGCAACCACAAAAAAACAAGAATCCTACAGTCAGCAGAAGAAAAGAAATAATGAAGATGCAAG
>NW_006922229.1:1170081-1171189 GCF_000298275.1 Orycteropus afer afer | reverse complement strand
TATGCACAGGGAGAAAGATCAGGGAGCAGGAGTGCATGAGAGGGAGGTCACTATGAAGAGGAAGAGGGAGGAGGCATTTCCCACCTTAGGGTTCCATACACCTTAATTCTATGGTCCCACCCCTACAAGGATGCCTTGTACCTTATGTGCATTACCAACAAGCTTTTCAATCCCCTTTGTGGGCCACCAGCACCTTACACTTGCATAGTTCCACTCAGTGATCTGGTGGGAGTCACAAAAGCCATGGTTAGAAGAGCCATATCAAGTAATTCACGGCACCACAACTACAATAATATTCTCAAAATATGAAGAAAAAAGCCCATTCAAAATTAATAGACAGATAATCAACTTTGAAAATTCATTGCAATATGTAAAATATTACAAAGGTTTACATGGCTGACATTCAAACAGCAATGCTAAATTAATATATAAAATCTGAATAGTGTATAAAAACATAGAAACAAGAATTAAAGAATGTAAATAAAGTTTATTACACTGTCTTGGTCTTAAATTAGTCTTGCATACATGTGGGGTGTATATAAACACAAACATACCTAAAACACAGATGTTTATTAATTAAAAATTGCAGACATGAGACATTTGAAAGGTCTCTTCCTACTACAGAATAAAAAATACAAATTTATAATGTCTTTTTTTTTTTATTTATGGTCTTAAATATGAAACCACTGAAGGAAGGAAAGAAAAAAGTTGCAAAAAAATGGTATGAATTACTGAGACTCAGATGACCACCAAAAAAAGTCATAGATTTGTTTGAAATGAGAACTTCAGGAATTCAACACTCCAGTTGATAGATGTCTTGATGAAATTCTTGTTTGTTTCTATTGAGAATGTATGTGTCACTTATTTGTTATTTTTTAGTGTTTCTTGACTAATAATAATATTGTTTCAAGAAGAAAATTGTCTCATTACAGTCTATTTTGGAAAAATAATTCTAAGTAGATTTTAGTAATGTTGTTGTTGTTATGTGAGGTCAAGTCGGACCTCACTCATCCTTGGGTTTCCGAGGTGGTATCACTATGGAGGGAGCTCTGGTAGCATAGTGCCTAAGACACTTGACTGCTAACCAGAAAGCTGGTGGTTCAAACCC
>NW_006922229.1:1167765-1168986 GCF_000298275.1 Orycteropus afer afer | reverse complement strand
TAATTTTTATTCTCTGAAAAAAATAATGCCCAAGCATAAATGCTTAAAGGATAGTCTAAAGACTATTGTATTTTCTCAAACTTGTACCTTCTAGGAAAAAGAATTTGTGGAAAATTATAAAATACCTCTATCCTACCAACAACATTGGAACTATCAATAACATTAGAATTTTGTTTGTAATGAAAATATATGAATTGGTAGAAATAAAAGTGAACATTTTGATTCTGTTTGCTACCCTCATACTTTTCAAGCTCTCATACTTTTCAAGCTCTCATAGAATGCCATTCAGGTGTGTAAGATCTGTTTACTGTGGGATTGTCTCACAGAACCCATTTGTCATTTTATAAGAGCGTCTCTAAGATTTCCACTGAGACACCTCAGAAGTAAAGCCTGCTGATCTGCTTCGGAATTTTATATAGTGCATTTCTGCACTGCATGCATCATGTTGTCACAAGTTGGAAGTAACTTGATGGTAACTAACAAGAACTTCACTCTATTGAACTAACCTTCAGGATTCCTGGAATTTTCTCGATTTTGCATGTAGTATTAAATTCACTTTTATTTTTGTCATAATGGCCAAAATAAAAAAGAATTATCATTCTTCTTTGTTGATTCCCATCACTGTATGTGCTAGAAATGTATGGTATGTTGCATCATTAAGATAGAGGCATCTGAAGAATATAAGCTAAGTCAGACTGTGTGGGCGAGCTAAATTTGCTCCTCTGCTCTTTCTATATGTAATAACATAAATCTATTAAAATATATAACCTAATAAAACTTAATAAAATATATTCGATGTAGGGATGTGGGGCTGATAGGTCGAATTCAGAGACACAGAGGATAATGACAAAGGCTGGTTGCTATTCCATTGAATGAGACCAAATCTCAGTTCTACTGGGACTTCCAGTAGGTCGAATTCTATTTCTTGGATAATCTCTAATAAATCCAGTTTTACAGACAGCACTGAACGCCTATCACCAAGGAATTATGCCCTCCTACAGGTATGCAAAGAGCCCTGCTTGTGCAGTGGATAACATGCTCAGCTGTTAACTGGAAGTTTGGCAGTTTGAATCCACCAGACATGCCTCTGGAAAAAGATGTGGCAGTCTGCTCTTGTAAAGATTAC
Organism: Orycteropus afer afer; assembly: GCF_000298275.1. NCBI lineage: Eukaryota > Metazoa > Chordata > Mammalia > Tubulidentata > Orycteropodidae > Orycteropus > Orycteropus afer. The sequence continues at coordinate 1,167,860 of NW_006922229.1, read as the reverse complement.
AGCCTTGAAACATAGTGGTTCTACTGTGTCCTATAGGGTTCACTATGAGTTAGAATTGACTTGAAAACAATGGGTTAGTTTTTTTTTAGTTTAGA
>NW_006922229.1:1166475-1166917 GCF_000298275.1 Orycteropus afer afer | reverse complement strand
GAGAGGGATTGACACAGTGGCTACAACAATGGGCTCAAACATAACAATGACTAATTGTTTCCATGTCTTTTTTTTTTTTTTTTTCATTCTTCTTTGCTCTGGACAAGGAGAGACCCATCGCTGCATCTAGATGGCCTCTTCCAAGCTTTTAAGATCGCAGTCACTACTCGCCAAATTAGGATGTGGAACAATGCTTTTGTGTAGTAGGTTATAGCAAATGAGCTTTATGTCCCCTGGCACTATGGTCCCAAGCCCACAGGTCCAACTACTCACTCCCTCCAGGTAGCTGCCTCTGGCCAAGAAATGACTACAACCTTATCCCTTGTCAGCTGTACTATATCCCTGGGAATTCTTACAAACATACAAATACACTGAAATACACAGAAACATTGTCTGCCAAACCTGTCCATGGTCCTGGGCTCACTCTTCCCTGCATTGTTGT
>NW_006922229.1:1152454-1153063 GCF_000298275.1 Orycteropus afer afer | reverse complement strand
CATTTGGGGTTTGTTGGACTTCCTGAATGGATATATTCTCATCTTTCATCATATCAGGGAAGTTTTCTTCTAACAAATCTTGGACAATTTTCTCAGTGGTTTTCTTTTCCTGTTCCTTTTCTGGAATTCCGGTAACTCACATGAACTTACCTTAGGCTTTCTTCATTTTGTTTTGATCTTTTTTCTGATTGATTCCTTCCAAAGAAGTATTCAATTATTTGTCTTCAATCTCATTAATTCTGTCTTCCATTACATCAATTCTACCCCTTTGTCCTTTTAATGTGTTATCTATTTCTGAAAATTTAGTATTAATCTTCTGGATTTCTATCTTTAGATTGTGTATCATTTCTAATTTCTCATTTATTTTGTCATTTTGTTCTTGTATTTTCTTCCAAAATTCTTCTAAGGTTTTGTCAGTGTTTTCCTTGATCTGTTTCTCAATCCTTTGAAGATATCTAAATATAATTCTTTTGAATTCTCTATCAGGGTGTTCCAATGCTGTGTCTTCCTCAGAGATTTGTTCTGGGTCTGTATCCTTCTTCCTTGTTTCTACTGCTTTATCTTGCTTCTTTATGTGGACTCTAATGTTTTATTGTCTCTGAGACATTG
>NW_006922229.1:1149888-1151479 GCF_000298275.1 Orycteropus afer afer | reverse complement strand
TCTTTATTTAATCCAGCTTCTCAGATTATTTGCTCATTATACACTATATATAAGTATGGTGAAGTGATACAAATCTAACATACACCTTTCCTGATTTTAAACTACCAAGTACCCCATCACTTGTTCTATTCAAATGACTATCTCTTGGTCTATGTACATCTTTTTTTTGTGAGTACAATTAAATTCTTATTCTAAATTCTTATCCTGAAATTCTTATACTCCACAATGTTATTCATAATTTGTTGTGTTCCACACAGTCAGATGTTTACATAGTTAATAAAAACAGGTAAATATCTTGTTGCTCTCATTTGCTTTCAGCCAAGGTCTGTCTGATATTAGCAATGATATGCCTCATTCCACAACCTCTTCTGAATCCAGCTTAAATTTTCAGCAGTTCCCTGTTGATGTACTGCTGCAACTACTGCAACTATTTTATAATTATGTTTAGCAAAATTCTACCTGTGTGTGTTATTAATAACATGTTTCAGTAATTTTAGAATTCTGTTAGATCATCTCTCTTTGGAATGATCATAAATAAGAATCTCTTCAAGTCTCTTGGCCAAGTAGCTGACTTCTAAATTTCTTGAGATAGACAAGTGAATGGTTCCAATAATGCATCTGTTTGTTGTATTATCTCAATTGGTATTCTATCAATTTTTGAATCTTCCCCCCCACCACCACCAATGCCTTCAGCACAGCTTGGACTTCTTCCTTCAGTAGCATTGGCATTTGATCATATACCATCTCCTGAAACAGCTGAATGCCAATCCATTCTTTTTGATACAATGACTCTGTGTATTCCTTCCATCATCTTATGATGCTCCCTGCATCATTCAATGATTTGTCCATAGTATCCTTCAACATTGCAACTTGAGGCTTTAATTATTTTCATAAGATTTTTCAGCTTAATGAATACCAAACTTGTTCTCCCTTTTTGTTTTTATACCTTCATTTGTTTGCATATTTCACTAGAAACTTTACTTTTCCTTCTCAAATAACCCTTAGAAATATGTTAAACTGTTCACTTAATTTTTTCTTCCATTTGCTTTAGTCTTCATGGAAAATGATTTTCCTAATTCCTATATAAAATATCTATTTAGCATAGGATCTGTAAGAGTCAAAGTGCAATTAAACTTCTCTAACATCCTCCACTGCACTTTGGAAAAAGAATTTGTTTGGGCTAGAATTCCCAAAACAATTGCAAATATCACACATATTGTAGAGTCAGCACTGAAGCAGTGCCACAAGTATCATAACAACAAAAACTAAACAATAGCAGCTTTTCATCTTTGTTGAGTAAAATATAATTATAAACACCCAATAAATTTCTAAATCAATGATCAAAATAAAATATATCTGATGTCAATGTCTATATACTTAAACATTATGGTATCCTTCCTGTAGAACATGCTACATTTACCAAATGCCTCCCAAAAAACTCTGAATACTGCTCTCAACAGATCATTAGCTACCATATATTCAGAGAAGAAAATACAGGAGTGCAGTAGACTAATACATGCCACAGGATGAGACAGCCAAGACAAACAACAACTCCTCAACTTCTTACATTTATATCCAGGACATTTCAGAC
>NW_006922229.1:1147522-1149565 GCF_000298275.1 Orycteropus afer afer | reverse complement strand
TCACTATGCTACCAGAGCGCCTCTTATTTCTATCATAACATCTTACATATAAACAATTTTTGATCATTTATTTTTTTCTCTAGCCTTGATGTCAGTAAAAATGCTATATACGTATGTTGTTGTAGTTGTTATGTGCCGTCAAGTCGGCCCCGACTCATAGCGACCCCTCCTTGGGTTTCCGAGGCAGTATCACTACGGAAGTAGGATTGCCCAGCCTTCCTTCCGAGGAGTGGCTGGTGGGTTTGAACCACCAGCCGTCTGGTTAGCAGGCAAGTGTCTTAGCCACTATGCTACCAGAGCTCCCAACTGCCAATATACGTATAAATATTTCTAAACTTTATTTTCTGTCAATTTAACTTTCCTCAAATTCTCAAATATTTAAAGTTATAATAAACATAACTATACCAAAGTAAAATCACAATGTCCATTACATTGTGTTTTTTCTTGATTAGAATGTATGCTTATAAATATACAGGAGTAAATTCATAATAATATTCATGAACAGTTGAAATAAGTTGTATTTAGAGAACATGTCCATGCACATGCACACACACACAGTCACCCACATAGTTTATCTAAAGTTTTTCTGAAGTTTAATTATAACTGGTATTCACACTAATGAAAAAAATAACAAGAGTAGTCAAATAGTACCATTGCTGCCTTCATGAAGAAAATCTCTCCTAATTTCTTTTTAAAATATCAAAACAAAAAGAAAAAGAAATACTAATATTCATAGTAATATCAAAAACTAATTTGAAAAGAGTACTTCTCTTCAGCATTAGGGTATGTATTCCATTAGCTATAAGATACTATGAATCAATTGACCACCATCACTGACTGGAGGCCCATAGGAAATGGAGAAAATCCATTAGCTTGAAAAAATTTAGAAACGTACATTGTGTGTAGACTATGGGGCAAGGTTCTAAAGCAATCACAGTGCCAACAGGCACAGTCTTGAGCTAAGTCCTGATATAGCTCGTTTTCCACCATTAGTACTTCCAGTTCATTGAATTTTCAGAGATGATAACTCCTACAAATAACAGAAGTGGGTAAAGACTTGCAATGACATCCATTAAAAAAAACACAATTAAAGTGACATAGGCAAAGGTAGAGGCAGGAAAAATTCTATTAGTAATACATAATGAGATTTGAGATTTTTCATGCCTTCATGCGCAAATAATAAAGAACTAGATGATGAGGCTTGTAGGAGATTCGGCATCAGTCCAAGACCATTGAAGTGACTGAACAAAACTAGATATTAAAAAGAGAACTAAGAGATGTGTCCATTAATCTGGCCTGGAGCCTCCCTATCTGGTATGAGAATTCTAGAATCTTTGAAAGGGAAGTAAATGCACATCTACTCTTACACTGGAAACATTAAATCTATACTATCCACTCATAATTCTGAAATAACTTGAAACATCAGAAACATAAGTTTATGAAAAATATGAGAGATACAGAGAAATTGAACTTTCAGTGTGATGTGATATTGCAAGAGAGAGTACAGATCTAAGCAATTATTGACTGAAAGATCAAGGATATAAATTCAGAACTTTTTTTGGCATCCTTAATAAAATGAAAAATGAATTCATTATATGTTGGAAGATTAGACTGTCTTAAATGGGAGAACTAGCTGAGATAAAAAGGAAAAGAAAGATATCTTTAAATGTAAAGGTTTACATTAGTAGGAGCTTACTATATGCCAGGCACTGTTAAAAAATTATGTGTCAAATAATTTAGTGATAACAAAAAATCTGTGGTGTAGATATTATTATTCCCATTTTATCTGTGGGAAAATTGAGGCACTAAAAGTTACAAATATGCACAGGATGATAAAACCAAAATTAGCAAAGTAAAATTAAAATACACTTCTTTCTGATTCCAAAGTCCATGATATTAAATCTTTTTCTGAATACTAAGTTTACTATGAATCAAAATCAACCAATTAGCTTGGAGTCAATTCTGACTTATGGTGACCCAGAAGGAGCTCTGGTAGCATAGTGCCTTTTTGCAAAAGCACTTGACTGCTAACCAGAAGGCTGG
>NW_006922229.1:1145753-1146772 GCF_000298275.1 Orycteropus afer afer | reverse complement strand
ATTATTGAAATTTATACACCAATTACCAAGACCAAAGATGAAGAAATTGAAGATTTTTACCAACTTCTGCAGTCTGAAATTGACCAAACATGCAATCAAGATGTATTCATAATTATGGATGATTAGAATGTGAAAGTTTACAGTAGATAAAAAACATGACTTTCATGATAGAAATGACCGGAGACTGCATGACAGAATTTTGCAAAAGCAATGACTTATTCATTGCAAATAGCTTTTTTAAACCACGTAACTAGTGACTATACATGTGGACCTTGCCAGATGGAATATACAGGAATCAAAGGGAGAAGCTCAATATCATCAGTCAAAACAAGGCCAGGAGCTGACTGTTGAACAGATCATCAATTGTTCATATGTGTGTTCAAGTTTAAGCTGAAGAAAATTAAAACAAGTTCACAAAAACCACCCGAATATAGAGAATATCTGAAGAATAGATTTGACACCTTGAGCACTGGTGACCAAAAATCAGATGACCTATGGGATGACATGAAGAACATCATACCTAAAGAAAAGAAATAGTCATTGAAAAGACAGGAAAGGAAGAGAAGACAAAAATAGATGTTTTTAAAAAAAAAAAACCTAAAACTTGCTCTTGAATGGAGAGTAGATAAAGCAAATAGAAGAAAGTTGAAATGAAAGAACTGAACAGAAGATTTCAAAGGGAGGATCAAGAAGACAAACTAAAGTACTATAATGAAATATACAATGATCTAGAATTAGAAAACCAAAAGAGAAGTACAAGCTCAGAATTCCTCAAGATGAAGGAACTGAAAAAAAAAAATGCATAAGGGTTGGGCTGTAATATTGAAAGGATTTTATTGGCAAAATATTGAATGATGCATGAAGCATCAAAAGAACATGGAAGGAATACATAGTCACTGTATCAAAAGCAATTGATGTTCAACTATTTCAGGAGGTAGCATATGATCAAGAAAGAATGGTATTGAAAGAAGTCCAAGCTGCACTGAACAAACTGGTGAAAAACAGGGCTCCAGGAATTT
>NW_006922229.1:1134798-1143858 GCF_000298275.1 Orycteropus afer afer | reverse complement strand
TGGACAAATCTATTTTGTAAGAAATGTAGCCACGATTCTTCTTAGAAGTGAGCATGGCAAGACCTGTGTCACATACTTTGAACATGTTTTCAGGAGGCACCAGACCCTGGAAAAGGACATGTGCTTCATAAAGTATGAGGTCCATGAGAAAGAGAAAGATCTCAACAAGAGAGGCTGAGACAGTGGCTGGAACCGCAGTCTCAAATATGGCCATGATTGTGTGGATGATGCAGGGCAGGGCAGTGTTTTGTTCTTTTGAACATAGGGTCACTATGAGTCAGAACCAACTTGATGGCACCTAACAACAACAAGGAGAAGACTTTTGTTTAATGATAAATGAACTAAATCAATTTTCACTCTCTTCTCCTTCCCAAGTCTTATATGGTTATTAGATGTTTTTAATATCACTGATAGTTAATGAATATTCCTCCAATTCTGATACCTGTTTTTCTTAATGTAGTCTACCTTCTCAGGTTATTTGCTCAACATACAGATTGAATAAATATGATGAAAAAATTTAAGCCTGAAACACATCTTTCCTGATTTATAACCATACATTGTGCATTAATTCCATTATGTTTTCATGCTTCCTTTATCCTTCAATATTTTGCCCTCAGAATTTCCTATTATTTCAACATGAGGATTTAATTTGATTTTTTTTTCATTTCCTTCAGCTTGAGAAATGATGAGTGTGTTCTTCACTTCAGCTTTTCTAACAACAGGTCTTTGCACATTTAATTATAATACTTTACTCGAAGGTCACTAGAACTGCCCTTTAAAATCTTCTGTTCAGCTTTTCTTTTCTTTTTTTTTTTTTTTTTTTACTGCATTTCCTTTATTCATTTTAGCTATTTTATATTCCAGAATAAGTTTTGGAGTCTCTTCTGATGTTCATTTTGCTCTTTTCTTCCTTTCCTGTCTTTTTAATACATTTTTCTTTCTTCATGCTTGAGGTCTTTAGAGTCATCCCATAATTTGTCTGATCTTCATCCAATAGTGTTCAATGAATCAAGTCTATTCTTGACATCTGAATTGAAATGGGATATACTCAAGGTTGTACTTTGGTTTTCATAGACTTATCTTAATTTTCTTCAGTTTCAACTTATTTTTGCCTATGAAAAATTGATATTTTCTTCTGCAGTTGGCCCCTGGTTTTTTTCTAACTGATGATATAGAGGTTCTCCATCATGTCTCTCCACAGATGTAGTTTATTTGATTTTTGTTTATTCCCTCTGGCAAGGTCCATGCATATAGATGCTGCTTATGTTGTTTAAAAAAGCTCTTTTCAATGAATAAGTCATTGGTCTTACAGAGTACTATCATCATCTCAAGCACCATTTCTACTGCTGAGGCCCTATTTTCCAACAACTGATCCTTATTCATTTCTGACTTTTGCATTGCAATCACTTGTAATTATCAATGCATCTTGACAGCATATTTGATCAATTTCTCACTGTAGAAAGTTCAAAAATTTTAAAAAATGTTCAATTTCTTCATTTTTGCCATTACTGATTGATGGGTATGTTTCGATAATAATCATATCAACTGGTCTTCCTTGTAAGAAAATAGATCTTATTCTATCACTGACAGTGCTGTACTTCAGATGTATCTTGAAATATTCTTTTTGATGTTGAAAGGTATGCCATTCCTCTTCAATTTGTTATTCTTTTCATAGTAGACCATATGATTATCCTATTCAAGATGGGCAATTTCAGTCCGTTTCAGCTCACTTATTCCTAGGATACTTATCTTTGTGCATTCAATTTAATTTTTGATGACTGTGGTAGTTATGTTTGTGTGTCAGCTTGGCTGGGCCTGGATGACTGGCTGGGCAGCTGGTGATAGTTATTCCCCATGATGAGACTGGCAATCAACTCCATGGTGGGATCTACCACAAGCAGCTGAGTAGCTGCCTTTGGGATATGGTCTGTTTCCTGTATATAAGGAGAAGCCTTGGGAATGGTCTCGAGCCTTTGGCACGCTTGGACCCTGCATGTAGCCATGTCATCACTGAGTAGCCTGCTATGCTCTGCCAACCTTGGGACTTACAGTGGACTTAAGTTAATGGCCTACTGTGTGAATTGGTAACATCGGGCCTGTGCCTTTTTACTTGTCAACCTTGGGGCTTCTCAGCCTCAGCAGCCAGCAGCTGTCTGAGCGAAGAAATGCCTCTAGCTCCAGTAGGCTGGGAACAGGATGCAGAGCTGGACCCCAAGGTTGAGGGGCTTTCACTCAGCCCCTAGAGCCTGGCACTTTGAACTTGGACTTAAAGCCTCCAAATTGTAAGAACAAACTACTGTTTGTTAAGGCCATCCCATTTGTGGTATTTTCTTGTCAGAGCAGCACTAGGTAACCAGAACAATGACTTTCAATTTTCCTAGATTCATACTTCTTACATATCATGTTCTGAGTATTGATGGATGTTTGAAGCTGTTTCTTCTCATTTCGAGTTATGCCACATCGTCAAAGGAAGGTCCTGAATGCTTTATTCCACATATCCTTAAGCTACTCTCTACTTCAAGGAGGCAGCTCTTCCTTAGTCATATTTTGAGTGTTTCACACCTGCTGGACTCATCTTTTGTCATTATATCAGACAATATTCCACAACTATTCATCAAGTTTTCCCCAATTCTAGAAGACAGATTTCTTAGGGATTCATTTCCTAATGAACTCCCAACAGCTCCTGAATCCATGGGTCACTTCTAGGTACAAGGGTCACTGCACATTTGGGCAGTGTGTAGTTAGTAGTTGCCATGCACTGTGGAACAGAACCGTGAATGTTTGCAATGGCACCATTCTCAGCAGTTAATGCCAGGAATAAATAGCATTAGTCAATTACATTGTTCCTAGGGGATGCTCCATTTAAATGTTATTCTCTTCTGGGAAGATTAATTTCTCAGTTTGGTCATATATTTCAATGGTACAGTTCCATGAACTACCTGAATATTGTATTTCTTTTTAGCACAATATATAAATTCGATACTAAAGAATATAGTGGCATACTTTTGATGGTAATCTATATTACATAGAAATACTATGTATTACTTCAATAATGTATAAAAAGAATGTCTCTAGCAATCTGAAAACAAGGTGGGTAATTTGTACATTACATTTTTGTTAGCTCATTAAAAAAAACAACAACAACTTATTTATAAATTAAACCAAAAAAAGAGGATTGTTGAAATATTTATTTTTCTCAATGTCAATTTTACTCATTTTCCAGAGATATGAACATATAAGGATATACTGTAATAGCATAATCACAGATAGTCAAATTGTAACTTAGTAGCAGTCCCTAAAACAATGGATGATTATAATTCTTTGGGCATAGAGTGAATTTTGAAGAATAATAAGATTATCTTTCATGTTTTTAGAAATATGTGAATCTGATCAGGTGTTACTAATTCTTTTGAATACATTCAAAATAAAACAAACAGATATTACTAACACTAGTTTTAATAGTGTTAACCATCACAATTGTACTGTGTAATTTTCACCAGCAACAAGTTCTTCTTTGCTTCAGAATGGTGGTTGTTTCTTTGAAATAGTCCATCATAATTATTTGAGTTCTTAATAATTCTTCATTTTTTAATTTTTATAATCTCTGGATTTAAGGATTTGATCTGAAATTCTTCAGCTGAAAATAACCCTATATGTATCATCCAGATCTCTCATTTCACAGAATAAACTGAGTACTTTGAATCTAAGCTCTGAGATCTGAATATTAATTCTTGCATAGGAATCTTGGAAAAGATCTAAGAAACTTAAAATCTAAGATTCTATGTTTGATCCAACTCTCTCATTACACAGAAGAATAAATTGAGAATTTAGAATCTCTGCTCTGAGATATGAACATAGATTCTAAGCTCTTAACCAAGAGAAAGAGTGCATTCTGTATATCAATATATCCCATCTATCTATGTGTCTTTCTGTCTATCAACACAAGATTCTGCTGACTTTCAACCTAGAGTATCAACAGTTAGTTTTCTAACTACTATTCTAAGCACTCAACTACCATTTTACATTAATGCTGAAATCATTATAGTTGCTTTCGCCTTTACTGTAGACTTCATTAGGGGAAACGTTGGCTTGATATTTCTTATTATATTTAAAATAGCAAAAGTGGAAAATAACAGGTATGTCAAGCACTACTTGAATCTACTGGGATCTTAGAAGTTTCCACACTGTTCTGGAAAATACTTGAAATAGAGATGTGGAAGACAATGATTGATCAACAATCTGTGTATATTGTGAAATGTCTTTTAAATGTTCTTCTGTGCTTTCCTGATATTGTGTACAAATGTTTCTATTAATTATTATTCTCAGATCTACTGCTCAGGTATTCCCTACACTAAGCCATCAATACATATATGAAACTTAATTCATTCACTGCATTCACAGTCAAATGGTCTCTACTGTCTTAGACTTTCAAACATCTTTTCAAATTTTGGAAAATCCATCACTTATATGCTCTCATTAAATTTGTTTTAAAATCCTACATTATGATAATAAAGTAAAAATAATAATAAAATTTCAAAATCAACATTAAAAAATTACTACTAAGGCAAAGCATATTTTTGAAATAATTTTTATAACCATGCCATTATCATTTACCTAAGCTAAAGAAACCACTGACTTATACCTTATCCTTCAAAGAAACATGGTTTGAGATCTCTCCTGACCATGCACAGACAATATTTTATCTAGCATTAATCACCATGTTACATTAACTCACCATGTTACATTAAATATGTCTGCTAGTGAGTCTTGTTTTCTATAAACAGAAAGTGTTAGCAAGATAATAATTCTAAATTATTTTGAAATTGAGTCATTTGGGATGAAATTCCCATGGTCCATTAATCTTTTGAACTAATTATTCCCATATGTCTTTGATTTTCTTCACTCTTCACTTCTCAAACTCTGCATCTTAGATGGCCCCTCATAAGCTTTAAGGGCCAAGTCACTACTCACTAAAATAGGATGTAGAACAATGTTTCTGTGTATTATGTTGTGCCAATTGAGCTTGATGTTTCCTGAGACCATGGCCCCTAGCCCACAGGCTCAGAGAATCACCTCAAGGTAGGTGCTTGGTTGTAGCTAAGAAGCTATGTTAACCTTGGGCCCTATTACCTCTGTAATGTATATGGATATTTTGCAGTACATAGAAATGCACACACAAGAATACTTATGGTCATGAGTATATTCCCGTTCACCTATCCACAACTGATCTTCAAGCCTGTCTACCTGTGTATCTACCCATAGACCAGGTGGTGCTATTACTGGTAATGCAGTATTATGTATGTAATAGTATTTGCCACTATTGTCTATACCTTTTGTGCACATATCTGTGTCCTTTTTTTTCCCTATTGTTAGTGTACTGGTCACACTTTTGTCATCTTGCCTTTCCCTTCACCCAAATCAACACATATCACTTCACTAGTTAGCAATTTTCCCGTCCTTCCCCTCCTATCCTTGGTAAGAAACAAAGTAAATTTCTTTCCTTGAGTTTACCTTTCCTTGTTTTTTATAATAATGGACTCATACAATATTTCAGCATGTCCTCCAAGTTCATACACATCCTGAGACCAGAAAAACTAGACAGTGCCCCACAACCAACACCAACCACTCAGAAGGTATCATAATTGGAGATCCTGAATAGAATGAGAGGAAAAACATGGACCACAATTAAAAAAACATTAAAATGACCAGATATAAAAATGGTCAGTTAGAGACTGGTGAACCCCCAAGACTATAGCCCCAGATTACCTTTCAGGCCTGAAATTGGACTCATTTCAGTTGGTTAGCTCTCAGGTAAACAGCAGAAAGGCCTATGAGTGGAACAAGTACACCAGGAAGATGCATTCCTTAGAACAGTCAACTGTGAAAGATTGGAAGGGTAACATTTATACTGGGTGAAAGTTAGACCAGCAGTAATGCACAGGCAACAAGGACACAGGGAAGGGATAACCACAGGGAGGAAGTGGGAAGAGAGTTATTCCATTGTAAGGATTGGTGCCATGCAACAAAATGTGTATGAACTTTTGAGTGGAAAACAAATATGCTTTGTAAATTTGCACCCAAATTGCAGTAAAAAATTAAAAAAAAAGGGGGGGGAATCATTTATAGTAAAGGAGTAAATTTAATTTACAATGAGATGATTTTAATTTAATATGAAATGAACTTGCTACAAATAAATCAAATTTGATAAGAACTTTTAATAAACAAATAAATGAAACTTGATGACAACATTTAATAAGACTAAAAATATAAAAAGAATTGTCATTTATAATGAATGTGAAAAGAATACAGTCTGAATACATATTATGGAATATGAAATTGTCTATCATTTCATTCTGATTTATAATTAAAATTAACTTTAAAATACTTTCAAGTTAATTCATTTTTCTGTTCAATAAAATTTAACAATGAATTTTTTATTTCTAATATTTCTATAAGTCTCTTCTGAAATAACATGCTTTGAATTACAAGTGATTTCTAAGATACAAAGGCAATATTTTTGTTCCATTTTATCTTAGCTTTCTTCATACTTTGAATCATATACATTTATGTGGAAAGTTAGATAAAATGAAATTATATTATTAACATTGTTGTTGTTGTTGTTGTTGTTATGTGCCATCAAGTCAGACCTGACTCATAGCGACCCTTCCTTGGGTTTCCAAGGCAGTATCATTATGGAAGTAGATTGCTCCATCTTCCTTCCAAGGAGTGGCTGGTGGGTTTGAACCACGAGCCTTCTGGTTAGCAGTCAATTGCCTTAGGCACTATGCTACATACACTGATTTATTTTGCTTTGAATTGTATACTCTAATATTGAGTATTGTTAATCTTATAGGAATAATATAATGAAGTGAGGGCTAAAGTTCACACACTGCAATTATTTATGCTTAATATATGATTAAAGGATTTGACAAAGCAAATAAAGAACAGTAGTATTTCAACTTGGAAAAATATAAACAATTACCATGATTCTCCATATCAATCTAGAATATAGAAACAATCTAGAAGTTATCTGTCTCTTCCATCTTTTAAGTGAGTTAGTGTATTAAGGCTTTCAAAGCTTTTTCAAATATACAATTTCATTTGAGTCTCATTATTTTGTGAACTGGGATGGTGTAGCAGTTATTGTTGTCATTTTAAAACTCACATAAAAGATTCAATTGGTTTAGAGGCATATTATTTTTAATTAATTTTTTAAAATAACTAAGTATATTAAAAAAATAAAGTAGCATATTATATTCACCAATGATATTTACATGGTGAACAACACAGATTATGGGTCAAATCAGCTCTTTCAGACAGTGTGTTAATCTCTTTGAGACCTGAAGTAATTAACATAACCTTGCTAATAATTTTCAATATATCTAATCAGACAGATGTGGAGCACTGTGACTTATGTTTAATAGGTGAAAAAAGTGGTGTATCTGTTAGAATACTGAGTTCTTCATATTGTAAAATGACTTAAATATTCTGAACAATGAGAATTGTTGAGTATCAATGTCCAGAATCATAAAATGCCAGTGTCATTCCAGTGCATTAAAATTATTTCTAAGAATATTACTATAGAATTCCACAAAGTCATAATAAAATTTCATTTTCAACCATCACCACTTACCCTTTGATTTAATGAATTTCTTTACTCCACATAAGGAGCTCTGGTAGCATAGTGCCTAAGACATTTAACTGCTAACCAGGTCAATGATTCAAACTCAGCAGCTTTTCCATGGAAGGAAGATGGGGCAATCTACTTCTGTAAAGATTTATCACCTTGGAAACCCAGTGGGGTTACTATGAGTCAGAATCGACTAGATGGCAGTGGGCTGGGTTTGTTCTGTTTTTTAATTCTGTGTGCAGTTCTAAATACAAGCTGTTGACAGTGACAAATGTGAATGAGTCTAAATACAAAGAATAGTATAATAAGCATATATTGGATGAGATATCTGGAAGGAAACTGTTAACAATTGGTCCACGACCCTACTTTTAGCTTCAGGAATATCCTTGAATCATTCTTGCAACAATACCTCAATGGATGAATGAGTATACTTGGTCTAAGAAAATGTTCTGTATCACACATTGCTAATTGCTTATGGAAAAAGCAGTCAGTGATCTGTGATTGATAATTGATGATATGTAGCTTCATTAGCGAATTGGTACTAGTTACTTTTCACTGAGGAAACGTAAAATCAAAAGACCTCAGAGTTTGTCATTTCCTTGAGGTGGAGGACATCACCCAAGCTTTGTGTCTTGTGAACTTGCCTAACCCAAGTACAAAGTGGGTGACATGAAATTGCCTGGAAGTCTCCAGAACTTTGGTATGTTGTTCCTATTGCTGCTGTTATGTATTCTAAATTCATCCTTAAATTAGGTATGCTTACCTAGGGTAAAGCGTAGGGTGGTTGATGCATATGATGATCAATCTTACCTGAAAATCATTATTACTGGTAGAAGAAACTGGGCACTATGTAATCATACAATTTCCCATCAATAGTATAGTTATATGAACTATTTCTCTGTCCAAACAATATGGCTGAAATGTGTACATGTGGGAGAACATATTCTGGTTTATAATTTATAAAAACCACAATAATTTATTATAGACAAAATATGTGAAACAATGATTTTCAAGAATGAATATCGGGCAGTTAATTAGAGTAAACATGAAAACTAGGAAATGCATTCAGCCTTGAAATGTTCTATCTTACTGCCTTCAGAGATATTTCAGGTCACAGGGCAGGTTTTGTAACCCAGAAGAAGCCCAGAAAACTCCCTGGCAGGAGTACACAGAAATGAGTCGGGAGGGATCAAAGTGTCTAAAGTTTTTGGGACAGAGTAATATAGAGGAGAGACATGCAGAAAGAAAGAACTCCAGAAGCCTGTGTTGTATTGCCCTCAAATATTCAGATAGTTACTGATCAGCACATATGTGTAAGGAAATTGTCAGAGGCCAATGTAAGATCATCTGAAACGTGTTTAGAGATACTTGTTTCCAGCACTCCACCCAGGAATCATGTGTGTTCCCATGAATCAGAATGGACTTTTATT
>NW_006922229.1:1132507-1134588 GCF_000298275.1 Orycteropus afer afer | reverse complement strand
TCTTCATGATTAATTATGTCTTGTATTATTATGAGATGACTTTCTTTATTCTGTTACTGTTTGCTCTGAAATCTACTTTGCTTTTCATTTAAATAAACTCTCCAGCTTTCTTTTGATTAGAGGGTTTTTTGTTTTTTTATTTTCATTGTGATTTGGGTGAAAGTATAGAGAACAAATTCATTTTCCATACAGCAGTTCATACACATTTTGTCTCATGACACTGACTGCAATTTCCCACAGTGCAATAGCTTTCTTCCCCCATCCTCACCATAGTTACCTCTTCCCTGTGTCCTTCTCTCCCATGCATTCCTGCCCCCTGTGTTATCTTCCTGTGCATATACATCCCTTCTATTCTCACATGTTTGATCTCTCCAGGGATGTATCTACCAAATGTAAATATTCAACTCATATGCCTGTCTTTTGTTTGCCTGGAAGCCACAGGAGTGGGTTCAATTCAGATCTGAAGGACAACTAGGGACCGTAGTCTCAGGGGTTTCATCAGTCTCTATCAGATCAACAAACCTGGTCTCTTTATTTGTGATTTTGAGTTTTGTTGCACATTGTTCTCCCACTCTATCCAGAATCTCCTACACAGATCCCCCTCCAAGTGGTAGCTGGGCAGCATCTACTTCTTCTTATCTCATTGTCATATAGGCTGAGGATCACATGGTGTACAAGTCCCTTGGACTCATTGTTACCATGCATCTTTGGTTTTCTTCATTCTTCTCTGCTACAGATGAGGAAAGACCCATCATTGTATCTAGATGGCCTCTTGCAAGCTTTTAAGATTCCAGTCACTACTCGTCAAAGTAAGATGTGGAACATTTTTGTGTAGTATGCTATGCCAATTGAGCTTGATGTCCGCTGCAACCATGGTACTGAGCCCACAGTCTAAATACTTGCTCCCTATGGGTAGCTAGCTGCATGTGGCCAAGAAGTCACAACCTTGTTCCTTATCAGTTCTAATATATACCTTGACATTCTTACAGAACATACAAATATACTTGTAGACACATTGCCGGCCAACCCTATACATGGTCATGAGCACATTCCCCTCTCCCTAAACATACCTGATCTTTCAGCCTATCCACCCATCCATGCACCCAAGGTCAATGTTTGCCATTGCTGACAATGCAGTACTCTATGCACAAAAGGATCCATCTTTGTTGTCTATATATCCCATGTAACTCTCTGTCTTCCTCTTAGTCAATGCCACTGTGATGATCACTCACATTTGGTGCATTGCGTTTCCCTTCACCCAAATCAATTATTGTCTCTACCTATCTAGCAGTGTTCCCTCCCCTCCCCTCCCATCCCTGGTAACCAACAAAGAGAGTTGTGTTACATATATAAACCTTTCCTTGAATTTTCACAATAGTGGACTAGGACAATATTTGTTCTTCTATGATTGACTTATTTCACTCAGCATGATGTCCTCCAAGTTTATTCATGTTATGTTTTGCAGATTCTATGTTATTTTTTAGGGTTGCATAGAATTCCATTTTTTGTATATACCATAGTTTGGTTATCCATTCTTCTGTTGATGGGCACCTAGGTTTTTCCATCTTTTGGATATTATCGTAAATAGTGCTATGATGAACATAGTTGTGCATATATCTGTTCTTGTCCTGGCTCTCACTTCTTTAGGATATATACCTAGTAATGGAATGCTGGGTCAAATGGTATTTCTAATTCCAACGTTTTAAGGAATTGCCATACTGCTTTCCATAGTGGTTGTATCATTTTACACCCCCACCAGCAGTAAAAAAGAGAATCCCAATCTCTCCACATCCTCACCAGTGTTTGTTATTTTCTGTCTTGTTGAAATTTGCTATTATTGCTGAAGGGAGATGATATCTCATTTTTGTTTTAATTTGCATATCTCTAAGGGCTAATGAAGGAGCTCTGGTGGCATAGGATCTAAGACATTTGACTGCTAACTAGAAGGCTGGAGGTTCAAATACATCAGCCTCTCCTAGGAAGGAAGACCGGGCATCTAATTCCTTAGAATCTGCCTCTGAAACCCAATGAGTTGTTCCTGTGAGTTGGAACAGACTCAATGGCAGTAAGTTTGGTTTTTT
>NW_006922229.1:1130761-1132407 GCF_000298275.1 Orycteropus afer afer | reverse complement strand
GTTCTGAAAGAGGGTGTTGTTCAGTTTCCATGTGTTTGCTCTTTTTCCTTTGATTTTATTGATGATTTCTAATTGTATAGTATTGTAATTTGAGAAGATGCTTTGCATTATTTCAATGTTTTTAAATTTATTAAGGCTTGCTTTATGGCCTAACATATGGTCTATCATGGAAAATGTTCCATGTGCACTGGAAAGAATATATATTTTGCTATTGTTGGGTGAAGTGCTTTATAAGGTCTATAAGTGCTCTATAAGATGTCTGTAAGGTCAAGTTGGTGGATTGTATTGTTTAATTCTTCTGTGTCTTTGTTGAGTTTCTTTCCAGTTCTATCTTTCACTGAAAGTGGTATATTAAAGTCTCCTACTATGACTACGGGAGCTCTGTTAGCATAGTGCCTAAGGCACTTGACTGTTAACTAGAAGCCTGTCTGTTCAAACCCACCAGCCATTCCTTGGAAGGAAGATGGGGCAATCTTCTTCTGTAGTGATATTGCCTTGGAAACCCAAGGAGGGGTCACTATAAGTCAAGTCCGACTTGACAGCACATAACAATAACAACAACTATGACTATGGAGTCATATGTTTGTCTTTTCAATTCTGTTAAAGTCTGATTTATGTATTTTGGGGCTCTTTCATTGGGTCCATAGCTATTTATTATGATTATGTCTTCTTATTCCATTGATCCTTTAATCATTATATAATGCCCTCCCTTGTCTGTTAAGGTGGTTTTTGTCTTAAAGTCAGTTTTATGAGAAATTAATATTGGCAATCCTGCTCTTTTTTTGTTTGCCATTTGCTTGGTATATCTTTTTCCAACCTTTGATTTTCAGTCTATTTTTGTCTTTGTCTCTAAGGTGTGTCCCTTGTAGACAGCATATTAATGGGTTATGTTTTCTTATCCAGTCTGCAACTCTCCATCTCTTGAGTGGTTTATTCACTCCACTTATATTCTGTGTAATTATTGAAAAGATTGAATTTGTTCACTCACTGCCATCCAGTAGATTCTGACTCATAGTGTCCCCCTTTGGGTTTCCGAGGCAGTAAATCTTTATGGAAGTAGATTGCCCAGTCTTCCTTCCACAGAGTGGCTGGTGGGTTTGAACAGCCAACCTTCTAGTTAGCAGTCAAATGTTTTAGGTATTACACCACCAGAGCTGGGCAAATAAGCTGCAAAGACATCTTTCAAGTGCCGAAGAGCAAAGATGTCTATTTGAGGACTAAGGTGCACCTGACAAAAGCCATGGTATTTTCAATTGCCTCATATGCATTGAGAGCAGGGCAATGAATAAGGAAGACTGAAGAAGAGTTGATGCTTTTGAATTGTGGAGCTAGTGAAGAATGCTGAGTGCCATGGACTGCTAAATAAACTAACCAATCTGTCCTGGAAGAAATACAGCTGGAATGTTCCTGGGAAATGAGAATGGCCAGACTTTGTCTCACCTACTTTGGTCATGTTGTCAGAAAGGACCATTCTCTGGAGAAGGATGTCATGCTTTGTAAAGTGGAGGATCAACAAACAAAGCGAAACCCCTCAACAAGATGGATTGACACAGTGGCTACAAAGACAGGCTCAAGTATAGCCAGGATCGTTCAGCTGGCACAGCACCAGGCCATTATTTCATTCTGCTGGACATAAGGTCACTCTG
>NW_006922229.1:1126957-1130497 GCF_000298275.1 Orycteropus afer afer | reverse complement strand
TTCTATCTTGCAATTGTCTTGACTTCTGCACCATTTAGAAGTTCTGTAACTACACTATTTTTTTCCCCTACGTTTGTTTTGTAGTTGTGCTCATTTGCCAATTGATGTCTCTGGTTCCCTGTTTACAATCTTGCAAGCATAGTTTACTTTGGATACTTCCAGAGCTGTGTTGGTTTCTGGGTTATGTCATCATGTGCATTAATGGTCAGTTATTGTCTGCCATTATTGGTTCTCTCTTCCAAGGACTCCCTTTAGTATCTCTTGAAAGGTTAGTTTGTTTTTTTTTAAAATGCCCTTAATTTCTGCTTATCTGGAAATCTCCTAATTTCATCATTATATCTGAGGGACAATTTTGCTGAGTATATAATTCTTGATTGGAAATTTTCACTGAAAAATCAGAGCTTATTTTTATTGGTTGTCCTTTGTAAGTAATTTCTTGTTTTTCCTGTGCTGTTTTCAGGATTGATTCTTTGTCTTTGTTTTGTTGAGATTGATGATGATATGTCTTGGTGATTTTCTTTTGGGTCTATCCTGTTTAGGGTTCATTAAACTTCCCAAATGGATATATTCTCATCTTTCATCATATCAGGGAAGTTCTCTTCCAACAGATTTTGGAAAATTTTCTCAGTGGTTTTCTTTTTCTCTTCCTGTTCTGGAATTCCAATAACACATAGGTTATCCTTTTGATGGTATCCCATACGAAGCTTTGGCTTTCTTCATTTTGTTTTGATCTTTTTTCTGATTAATCCCTTTCCAAAAAGTATTCATGCATTTGTCTTCAATCTCCTTAGTTCTGTCTTCTATTGGTTCAATTCTACTCCTTTGCCCTTTCAATGTGCTACCTATTTCTGACAATTTAGTATTAATCTCCTGGATTTCTATCTGTAGATTTTGTATCATTTCTAATTTTTCATTTTTTTTCTTGTATTTTATTCTGAAATTGTTCTAGCATTTTCTCTGTGTTCTGCTTAATTTTGTCAGTGTTCTCCTTGATCTATCTCTCTATCCATTGAAGATACCTAAATATAATTCTTTTGAATTCCTTATGAGTTTGTTCCAATGCTGCTTCTTCCTCAGGTATGTGTTCTTGGCATTATCCTGCTCCCTTTTTTCTACTGCTTTATCTTGCTTCTCTGTGTGGACTGACTGTGATGGTCTGTTGTTTGGAAGACATTATTATGTTGTATTTATATTGAATTGGTGATTGTATGCTGGAATGATATGCCCAAGATTTTATTTTATTTTGTTTTGGTGTATCTCAGTAAGCAGGGTACTGTGCTCCTCTATTCACTAGTTGACAACACATATGCCCTCACCACCTGTCTTATGGTAGGTGTGATAAAGAATGAGAGTGGCTGCACAGATCTCTGTTAACTGTTTATGAAGAGCAGTTAAGAGTGAGTCAGGCTCCTATTGGTGATCATGTATCATTGGCCAGTTGGTGCAGAAGGAATTGATTGCCCTCAGTCAGTAAGTGGAGCTGCAGGAGGTGAGGGTGTGATTGGGTTGTATGAGTACAGTTGCTGTCTCCCACTTAGTGAGACAAAAACAACAATCAAAAAACCATCAAAAAAGTAAAAGTAAGAGGACAAAAAACATACAATACATAAACACACAGGAATAATCACCAAAAGAGAAAAGAAGGGGAGGGGGGAGTTAGAGGAAAGGCAATAAATGAGGAAAAACATTTAAAGAAATACTTTAAAAAGCCAAAAGATATATGAATAGAAAAAGGGGAAAAACATAATCTTGGGGGGGGGATGGTAAGAGAAAAGAAGTAGAGTAAGAGAATAATGAAGAAAAAAATGGGGGGAAAAAAAAAAAGCAATAAGGAGGACCACAAGAAAGAAAAAAAGTGGGTATCAGGAAAGGAGAAGAGAGAAAAAGCCAAAAACTAGAGCCTGGGACAGGAAGAATAAAGAATAAGACTGAAAACGAAGGTGGGGGGGGCGGGGAACCTGGGCAGGGTGGGACAGGGCACACAGACTGGGATGGAATTCTTACTAGCCCAGAAGGTGGGTGTGGAAGAGGTATGGGCACACCTCCATTCACCAAAAGGGTGTGGGGTATAAAAATAACAAGGGGAATATTGCACCTTTCTAATTCGCAGTGTCTGATATTTTCTTGCTGTCCCCAGCAGGCGGAGCCTATTCTTAGGTCCCTGGAATCTGAGAGAATGCTGTGCCTTTAAATATCCAAAATGGTCCAATGGCTTGTAAACATTCAAAATAGCTGTGCCCACCAGACAGCCAAAAGTCCACAGGCAAGTTTGTCTCCTTCTTTGCTCTTTTCCCTTTTATTCACCAGTCATCATTGCAGTCCTCTGTGCAGCCCCTGACTACCAGAGCCAATTACTAGGCTAATTCTTAGGTCCTAACACCACTTGGCAATAACCAAACCGTCTGTGCTGTCAGGATCGCTGACAGCCTGCAGCTCCATATGTGTCCTGTTCTAGTCTTTTCACACAGGTTCTTCTAGCAGTTAAAGTTTAGTCTACTTCTATTCTTCCTTTCAAAGCTCAGGGCTCCAAGATTATCTTCCATATCTGTGTTAACTGGTTCCTCTTTTCTTTGTTGAAGAGGATCTGTGTAGTTTGTCTGCCTCTTTCACAGTCTTACCAGAATTCTCTAACTTTTGATTAGTGTTTGCATGGTATGATTTTGTCTATCATTTTACTTTTTACCTACTTTTTAAATTACATTTAAAATGTATATGCTATAGGAAACATATAGTTGGATTTTCCTTTTTAACACAATCTGATATTATCTGTCTTTAATTGGGGTATTAGCACCTTTTTTGCCTAATGTCATTGAAATAAATGAGATGAAATCCACCATTCTGCTTTTGCATTCTGTTTGTCCAATTTTTTCTTTTTAAAAAATACATTGATGCAATTCTCCGCAATCCCTGATAACCTGGAATCTATTTTTTATCTATATAAGTTTGCTTACTCTGTAAGTTTTATATAATGGAATCATACAAATCATATTTGATCTTTTGTGAAATGTTTTCATGGTTCACCCATGCTGTAGCATGTATCAGTAATTTCTCTCTTTTTATGGTTAAATAATATTCCTTGGCATGTATATATCATAATTTCTTTATTCATCCATTAGCTGATGGATATTTTGGTTATTTCTACTTTTGGCTCTTACGAATATTACTCCTGTAAATATTTGAATACAATGTTTGTGTGAATATATTTCTTAATTTTTCTTGATTTTATATCTTTGATTAAAAATACTGGGTCTCAAGGTAAATCTATTTTTAATTATTTGAAGTATTTGAAGAAGTATCAGACTGTTTTCCAAAATGTCTGCATCCATGTACATATATATGTGTACACATACACACACACGTGTATGTATGTGTGTTTGTGTGTATGTGTGTTTTTATGCATATGGGAGCTCTGGTGGCATAATGCCTCAGGCATTTGACTGTCAACCAGAAGCCTGGCAGTTCAAACCCTCCAGCTACTCCTCAGAAGGAAGATTGGGAAATCTACTTCCATAGAGATACCACCTCGGAAAACCAAAGAGG
>NW_006922229.1:1108189-1126356 GCF_000298275.1 Orycteropus afer afer | reverse complement strand
AATTTCAGTGCAATGTTTAAATATATAAATTATATAATTTATAAATATCTTCTGTTCTGTGAATGTCTTTTAACTTTCTTGAGGATGTGTTTTGGAACACAAAAGTTTGTTGCTATATTTTTAATCATTATAACTTATTTATTTTTTTATTTATGATATATCTAAGAATCCTTTGGTAAATTAAAAATGATGAGGATGTGTCCCTCTATTTTTTTCTTACATTATTTTTGTTTTAGCTTATATATATACATATATATGACTTCGTTCCATTTTCTGTTAAATTTTCTAGATAGTGTGAAATAAGGATTCAACTTTATTATTTTGAATTTAGAGATCCATTTGTCACAGAATCATTTATTGAAGGGACTATTTTTCCCCATTGAGAGATCTTGACACTCTTGTCAAAATTCAGTTGACCATAAACATATGGTTATAGTTCTTCATTCTCTATTCTACTCCATTTGTCTACAAATCTGTCCTATGCTAGTACTACATTGTCTTGATTATTAATGCTTGGTAGTAAGTTTTGAAATTGGGAAATCTGAATCTTCCTACTTTGTTCTTTTATAAGATTGATTTGTTGGCTATTGTGAGTTCACTTCAATTCATACACATTTTAGAATAAGCTTGTCAATACTGTCAAAAATTTACCTGGAATTCTCATAGTGATTTTGATCAGTTTGGGGAATATTGCTGTCTTAAAAATGTTAAATTTTCACATGAGCATGAGACAGTTTTCCAAATATTTAACTTTTCTTTACTTACTTTAAGCAATGGTGTATAGGGTATCCAGAGTGTAAGTTTTGTAGTTCTTTGCTAAATTTATTCCAAAGGATTTTATTTATTGAAGCTATTATAATCAAGGGAGCTCTGGTAGCATAGTGGCTAAAAGCACTTGACTGCTAACCAGAAGGCTGGCGGTTCAAACCCACCAGCCACTCCTCGGAAGGAAGGTTGGGCAATCCTACTTCTGTAGTGATACTGCCTCGGAAACCCAAGGAGGGGTCGCTGTGAGTCGGGCCTGACTTGACAGCACATAACAACAACAACAACATTATAATCAAAATTATCTTCTTACTTTCATTTCAGGATTATTAATTGCAAGTGTATGTAAATAAAATTGGTATTTATATTTATATATTGAACCTGCATCTAGCAATCTTTTTTGTCATTTCAAAGTGCATCAAATTAGTTTCGACTCATAGCAACCCCATGAACAACACAACAAAACACTTCCTGGTCCTGCACAATCCTCACAATCATTGCCATACTTGAGCCCATCGTCACAGCCACTGTGTCAATTCATCTTGTTGAGGGTCTTCCCCTTTTTTCCTGTCCCTCTACTTTATCTAACATGATCTCTTTCTCCAGGGACTGGTTCCTTATGACAACATGACTAAAGTTTGGCAGGTGAAGTCTGACCATTCTTGCCTCTAAACAGCATTCTGGCTGTACTTCCTCCAAGAAAAATTAGTCCTTTCTTCTAGCAGTGAATGGTATATTCAATATTCTGCACCAACATCACAGTTAAAATACATCAATTCTTCTGAGGTTTTCCTTATTCATTATGCAGCCCTCATATGTATATGAGGCTACTGAAAATATCATGGCTTGGGTCAGGTCCACCTTAGTCCTCAAAGTAATATCTTTGCTCTTAAATACTTGAAGGGGTCAGTTTTAGTTCTCTAGAGCTGCTATAAAAGAAATATCAAAAGTAAATGGCTTTAACGGACAGAAGTTTATTCCCTTATAGTTTAGAAGGTTAGAAGTCCAACTTCAGAATGCTGGCTGTAGGGGAAGACTTCCTTTACCTGTGTCTCTTTTTCCTAGGAGGATTCCAATGCAGAAACCCTGGGTGCAAAGGATGCTATCCACTCCTGGCTCCTTTTTTGTTGCTGGTAGCAGGTCCCCACTTTGTGGCTCCTTTCTCTCTCATTTTGTCTCTTGCAAGAAAAAAAGTGTTGCAGGCCACACCCCTCAGAAAGTCCCCTTATATTGGATCAGTACTGTGATAGGACTAAGGGTATAGTCTTTTTACACCTGATCAGCTTATCACATCATGGCATATCATTATATATATGCCATATTACATCATTACATAACTTCTAAACCAGAGAATCATGATCCAGACAAGTTGACATAAATTTTGAGGGGACAAAATTCAATCCACTACATAGTGTTTTGTAGTAGATTTTCTCAGTGCAATAAATTCTTTGACTTCTTCACTGCTGTTTCCAGGGAGAATTGATGATGAACCCACATAAAATGAAATCCTTCAAAACTTCCCCTTTTTTTTTTTTTTAAATGATGCTTATTTGTCCAGTTGTAAGGATTTTTGTTTTCTTTATGTTGAGGTTTAATGTGTACTTAAGACTGTGGTTTTTGAGGTTCACCACTAAGTGCTTCAAATCCTCTTTATTTTCAGCAAGTGAGCTTATGTTGTCTGCATATCATAGGTTATTAATCCAAAGTCTTGCTAAATTCATTTAACATTTTTAATGGATTCCTTTTGTCTTTGTACAAAATAGCATATCTTAAAATAGAAAAAAAAAATATTTCTTTACGTTCTTCACATTGTTCTTAGGAGAACAATGTGGACTAAAACTCACAATCATAAAAAAAAAAAGGACCAGATTTGCATAGGCAGACAGCTCATGGGGCAGGAGTGCATGGGAGGGAAGGACACAGGGAGGAAGTAACTATAGGGAGGAAGTGGGAAGAGAACTGTTGCATTGTGGAAAACTGCAGTCAATGTCATAAGACAAAACATATGTGAACTGCTGTTTGGAAAATGAATTTTCTCTGTATGCTTTCACCCAAATCACAATAAAAATTTTAAAAATAAATAAATAAAAAGTAACCAGGTTATTTACAGATGATAACCCAAAAGTGGGACTGAACACCTTCTGAAGTCCAGATTGTAGTAGTCATTGGGTTTGCAGGCTGAAAACTGCTCCATAGATGAAGCATCTCAATGACCATTTGTCAGTTTTTCCTTCAAGACTGTTGCTGCTTTGGAGACTGGTTCTGGAATGAAGAGCCCAGGACTAGGGGTGTGAGTGGAGAATAACAACAACCTCAGCAACATCCTTGAGACAGTAACAGACATGGATAGGATGCCATTAACCAGAGATACTCCAGTGTGATCCAGCCATCCAGTTTCTCCACATCTACACCATGAGGGGAGCAGTAGAAATCAAAGGACACCATCATTTGGCACTTTTGCATCAGGAACTTCAGCTAGCTGCAAAGAGGAGTCTTGACTGTCTCAGAATTCCCTTGCTTCCCTTAGCCCTGATGATAAGACACTTCTGGAAGGAACTATAAAAGATATGGGGTTTTGGGAACCATTGGGGCAGTAGATGTTTTCTGTTTATTCACCAATAAAAAATAATTCCACCATTTCAGGTGCTTATTGCTATGAAATTCCTGACAAAGACATCAAAAAATAGTATTATGTTTTCTCAAACAAATAAAGGAAAACACACACAAAAAAAAAAAATTAAGAGAATTCAGGAAAACAGTATAAGAAAAAAGTGACAAGTTCAAGAAAGATATAGAAACCTTAAATAAAAAGCAACTAGGTATTCCTAAACTTAATTATAACAGAAACAAATAATTCCATGGAAGAATACAGAAATGGAATTGAAACAAAAGGAAGAATCAGTGAAACGGAGGAGAAAACTGCTAAGATGACTCAGTTTGAGGAACAAATGGAAAAAAGAATGAAGAAACATGAACAGAACCTATGGCTTCTGTATGACACCATCAAAAGAAACAATATACATATAATATGAATTCCAGAAGAAGAAGAGAGGGGAAAAAGTCCAGAAGAAATCTTTGAACAAATAATGGCAGAAAACTTCCCAAATATCTTGGGAGATGAGGAGATTTTCATCCACATAGTTCATTGAACTCCG
Source organism: Orycteropus afer afer (assembly GCF_000298275.1). NCBI lineage: Eukaryota > Metazoa > Chordata > Mammalia > Tubulidentata > Orycteropodidae > Orycteropus > Orycteropus afer. Next base: position 1,122,436 of record NW_006922229.1, on the reverse strand, counting down.
TCTTGGCTAAACCCTACAGGATCCCCATCAACACATCATAACTGAACTATCTAGAAACAAATATAAAGAAAGAATTTTGAAAGCAGCACAAGAAAAGTGAAATACCACCTACAAAGGGGCCTCAATGAGATTAAGTGCTGACTTCTCATCAGAAACTATACAGGCAAGAAGGCAATGGAGTGACACATATAAAGTCTTAAGGGAAAAAAAAAAAAAATTACCCGCCAAGAATATAGTATCTAGAAATGAAAGTGAAATTAAAACATTCTCAGATTAAAAAGAGAAAGGGGGGTGTGTGTGGAGAAAAGTATTACCACTTTGGAGCTCCAGCAACTTGAATGCTTCTTAAAAGTTATACAGGTTTACCTAGACAATGTAAACAGTGAGAAACCATATACCCTTTTTCCCAGTTGATATTATCTGGCTTAAGAGTTGTTTGTCAATATTTTGGGAAGGTCCACAACCATTTTTGAGGTCTTCTGCAGTATTTTTTCAGTCTAAAATGCTTCACACTGGGTTCTGTGTGGAGTTTTACTTCTAGTTAACATGACTCAACTAACAGAACAGGTGTGATGATGGACAAAAGATAGCCACCTTTTCAGGAAGTGCTGTGGCCTCATGAAACCAACAATCCACCTTCTCTAACAATTCAGGTTACAGCTCAGTTCTTGGAATCCCACCATGAGATATCACTGATAGCAGTCCTCGAGCTTTTCTGCAGATGTTTAGCTGGGGAAAACTACAACGCTGCATTCAGAACTGAGTTCTCCACTGATTTTTATTAGAAGTTAGTAGCCTTGATTTTTAGTAGGGTTCTCTCCATTCTTTTCACAGTTGTCAAAAATTTAAACATAAGTAAGAAAAATGGAGTTGGAGGGCAAGTTTCTCCATACTCATACTAGCAACTCAGTGGGAAATACGGAAATAAAGAAGACAACAAGACAAAACAGCAGCAAAAACAATAAGCAAATCTCAAAATTGCAGGGTTTATTTGTAGTATTTACTGCATACTTAGAATTATTTACAAAGGCAACATGTTTTTATGTGGGGCCACCAACAGATAAGAGAGGGCTTTATATATATATATATACACACACACACACACACACACATATATATACACACACACACACATACACACACACACACACACACACACATATATATATTATTGTGATTTCGGTGAAGATTTACAGAACAAATTCACTTTCCATACAGCAGTTCACATATACTTTGTCTCATGTCATTGACCACAGTTTACCACAATACAACAGCTCCCCTCCTTCTTCCTCCCCATAGTTACCTCTTCCCAGTGTCCATCCCTCCATGGAATCCTGCCCCCTAAGCTGTCTCCTTGTGCATAAGCAGCCCATCTTTCTCCCATGATTGTTCTCTCCAAGGAGTGTATCTACTTGAGGTAAATGTTCAGCTCATATGCCTGTATTTTGTTTGGCTGGAAACCACAGGTGTGTGTTCAATTCCAGACCTGAAGAGCAGCTAGGGGCCATAGTCTCAGTGGTTCCACCAGGCTCCATCTAACCAGCAAACCTGGTCCCCACTATTTTTTTTTTTTTAAGAGAGGGTTTTTTAATGAAAAGTTAACATGTCACTACTGTAAGAAGTCAGGACTTTGGAAAAGAACAGCTGAAGGAGATTGAGGAAGTTGCAAAAGATGTAATTTAACTCTGAAGCTTTACCACTTCATGCAGAAGATTCTTCCTTCCTCAGAAAATATAAGGCAAAAAGTACAACTATTGAGAAAAACTGGCATCATGATGGAACCTCAGAGCTGTGAATGGGGGAATTATATGTGTCTGTTTATTTGTCCTACCTTCATCTTTCCCTACGCATTCTTGTGGGTAATAGAAATACGTATTGTGCAACTTCTACTGAAATTTCTTGTTTTGGTCTGAGATGTGTGGGGAACCCATCAAATTTTTGTGTATTTCTGGAAAAACTTCTTATTTTTTCTTGTTGAAGTTATCATGCAATTAGGTTCTTCATTAAAGAAACATGTTTTTTTCTCATCTCCTGAATTGTCTATTAATTTGTTGAAAAGGAACATATTGTATAATTAAGAGCTACCATATTCTATACTCTGGATGAAGTGTTTTGGGAGCTCCCAGGAGAAAAATCACATGAATAGGTAAATATTTGCCTTCTTAAACAAAGGAGGCTTGGGAAAGAGTAGCAGTCTTTCCTGATGTTGTAAAAATACCCTTAACTATAGACAATGTTGTTGTTGTTGTTGTTTGCCGTCGAGTCGGCCCCGACTCATAGCGACCCCTCCTTGGGTTTCCGAGGCAGTATCACTACGGAAGTAGGATTGCCCAACCTTCCTTCCGAGGAGTGGCTGGTGGGCTTGAACCGCCAGCCTTCTGGTGAGCAGTCAAGTGCCTTAGGCACTATGCTACCAATAGATCCATTTTTATATAGGAGCTCCGGTGGTGTAGTGCTTAAAGCATTTGACTGCTAACAAAAGGGCTGGTGGTTCAAACCCACCAGCCACTCCTATAGAAACTAGATCCATCTTTATAGGCCCTAGAAATATTTGATATTAATTTATTTGTAAAACAGGTGCTTTGGAGATGAAACTACCTTTTTTTGTCCCTCAAAGACAACATATTTTACAAATTACACATCCACAACAAAACAAACAAAAAATTAATAACTCCACCAAATTTGGAGTCTGGTGGGTATTGCAAACAATGGATCCTGCCTTTTCTATAAAGGCTAAGCCTTTTAGTGAGATGTTACACAATGCATCACCAGAATACACACTATGGACAAAGGAAGCTGAGGACTATTTCAAATGAGTGATCATAGCCATTTACAGTGAGGTTATGCTGCAGAAACTGACAACAAAGTAGCCATTGTTTCCCATCCATATCATGTACTGTTCTTAACTTTGCAACCTTTTCCACTTTTTCTGTATGAAAATAGAAGAACTTCTAGATGTGTACTGACTCAAATATTTGGTCTGTCTATATACCGTGGTTTTGAATTCTGTTGCTCAGATGATGCCAGAATGTGTATGAGTATTAGGGGCAGTTGCTCCTATGATTGAAAAACCTCAGGCTTTCATTTCAGCACATTTCACTTATTTAAAACTACCTCAGGTGATTACTGAAATTTTACAAGTTCATAAGACATGACATTTGTTGTGGTGCTGCCAGACTACTTCTGAACAATGCTTACTGTCTAATTCTACTGTTGTTCTAGACAGTTGTAATTTTTGAGCCCAGCTACTTACTCTCTTCCCAAAACTTCAGCAAATAGATGAATATGATAATCTTATGTTCATAGATGAAGATAATCAACTGAAATCTGATAGATCTGACATTCCTATTCCCAGTGCTGATTTAGAATTGTTCACTGATGGATCCTGTGTGAGATATACACAAAGAAATATGAAAACATATTGTTCAGTAGTCAGTCCTTATGAGGAGTTACAATCTTTTTTTCTGAACTTAAATCAGCCAAAGTGGCAGAACTCATAGATGTTGTGTGACTTGTTAAATTAGTTAGCAGTGTTGAAGTGAATATTTAAATTGATAGCAAATATGTGTTTGTTGTTGTTTTTATGTGCAGTTGAGTTGGACCTGACTCATAGCAACCCCTCCTTGGGTTTCTGAGGCAATATCACTATGGAAGTAGATTACCCAACCTTCCTTCTGAGGAGTGGCTGGTGGGTTTGAACCACCAGGCTTCTGGTTAGCAGTCAAGTGCCTTAGGCATTACAGTATCAGAGTTCCCCCAAATATGTGTTTAAAGTTTGTTATGTTAAGGGCCAGGGCCAAATTTGGAAGAACAGATGCTTTCTGATATCAATGGGAAGTAAAATATCACATGGGAAAATAATAGCTGATTAGAGTAATTGTGTTTTCTCTAACAAATTTCCATAATGCATTTATAGTGCTAATATGTGCAACAAGATCAAATATCTAAAAGAAATAAATTAGTAAACCAAGTGGCAAACAGGACCAAGTTTTCAATTGGAGAGCTTGATACTCCATGACTACCATCTAAATACCACTATTCACAATTTCAGAAAAAAAAAGTGACTTCTTAAGAACAAGAAGATTGCAAATCAAGAGGAGCTAAGAAAAACAACACAGTATACAGTAATCATCTGACAGTGTTGTTCTTCTACCTTAATTTTGGTAGGCTTGGATAGATTTTTAATGCCATCAAAAAAAAAAATGCTCAAAAAAGTCATTTTACTGGAAATCTTAGAATATAATCACACTTATAACACGGATTAAATAGTTCAGGAAATAATACCAGAAAAAGAAAATGTTGTCTGTTTGCCAGAAAAATTCTTTAAAGGGAAAACATAAAGCAAGTCAAGAAAGCCCCCTGAAGCCAACATTACCTGGGACTTGGTGTCAAATGGATTTTATAGAGCTTCCACTATTATAGGAAAAAATATTACATATTAATACTGTATATGATGTTTGCATGTCCAAATGTTTCCATTGGCTAAAGTGGAAACTATATGGTGATCAAAGTTTTACTGAATTATATCATGCCAAACAGTGGAGTTTCCAAATATCTTGATTACAACAGTATAAATAATTTCATTTTCATACAAATTCAAAGGCTCTGTAATACCATAGAAATACCCATAAGTCATCATACTTTTTATCAACCCCACTGTCTTAGACAAGTAGAATGAATGAAAATTATCCTAAAGAATTTTTATTTGTCTTATGGTGGCCAAGGGGAGCTCTGGTAGCCTAGTGCCTAAGGCACTTGACTGCTAACCAGAAGGCTGACGGTTCAAACCCACCAGCCACTCCTTGGAAGGAAGGTTGGGCAATCTACTTCCGTAGTGATATTGCCTCGGAAACCCAAGAAGGGGTCGCTATGAGTCGGGTCCGACTCGATGGCACATCACAACAAACAAACAACAACATGGTGGCCTAGACCCTTACCATTGGTTTTATTTAAAATCATATTAACCCCCTCTATCAAGCATTGAGGAACCGTGGTGGTGCAGTGGTTAAATGTTTGGTTGCTAACCTAAAAGTTGTCAGTCTGAACCTCCACGGCAGAAAGATGTGGCAGTTTGTTTCCATAAAGATTTAGAGCATTGAAAACCCTAGGGGACAGTTCTCCTCTGTACTACAGGGTCACTGAGTCTGATATGACTCAATGGCAAGCATAGCATGGTATTTCTTCCTTTGAATTAATGTTTGGAAAATCTATTAATTTAATATTTACAAATATCCCCTTACTTGATGTTCTGGTTACCTGGTGCTGCTCTGACAAGAAGATAAACCACAAATGGGATGGCCTTAACAAGCAGGAGTTTATTGTCTTACAGTTTGAAGGCTTTAAATCCAAGTTCAAAGTGTCAGGCTCTTGGGGCTGGGTGAAAGCCCCTCAACCTTGGGACCAGCCCTGCCTCCTGCTCCCAACTCACTGGAGCTAGAGATGTATCTTCACTCAGACAGCTGCTGGCTGCTGAAGCTGAGAAGCCCAAGGTTGACAAGTAAAAAGGCACATTCCCAATGTTACCAAGCCACATCATGCCATTAATTCAAGTTCATTGTAAGTCCCAAGGTCAGCAGAGCATGGCAAGCTGCTGAACAACGATGTGGCTACATGCAGGGTCCAAGCATGCCGTGTGCTAGAGACCATTCCCAAAGCTCCTGCTTATAAACGGGAAGCAGACCACATACCCAAAGGCAGCTACTCAGCTGCTCACAGTAGATTCCACCATGGAGTTGATTACCAGTCTCATCATGGGGAATACTACATCCAGCTGTCCAGCCACTCAACCAGGCCCAGCCAAGTTGACACACAAAATGAACTACCACACTTTATAAAATGGAAAATGCTGAAAGTCAGAAAATTATAAAAAGACTTGCTTGTTTCTAAAGGCTCATTTCACCATTATCTGGTGAGATGAGGGGGGAGGGGGGACATATGAGATTTGTCATCCATCTTGACAAGGAGATTAAGTCTCCCTAGAAGTTTTCAAAGTCATAATCTATTGCCACTACTCTGGGAAATACCCTGCCAGATGCCATTGATAAATCATGCAATAAAGAGGAGAAACCCAGCTAGATACCTGTTTCATGTATGTGAATAGGCTGTAACTGCTTATAACAACCAAGGTTATATTCTCTAGGCAGTAACTTACAACAATATGTAGCTAAAGAAAAAATATTCTTTAATGGACTTGTAGCAGGAAAGAGTGATTGTTTGGCTACTTTCTTTTAAACTATTTTAAACAATAGTTTTCACGTTTATTTTATTTTATATTAGTTGAACATGGAGCTTATATTATTATTCCTCCCTCTTTTAAAAATTAGAATTTCAAGTGAAAGTTCTCCTTAATATGAGATGACAACTCAAGAATCCCTTTCCTTTATCTACCAATTGGGTGGTTTAATTTAGAAGAAAAAGATAGTTTCAGTTTTTTGCACTGTTTGAAATTAATATTACTCAAATATTAAACAATACAATCTTAAATATCATCTCCCATTGTATTACTAAATACCAGTAGAAATGAATTATTAAATAATCAAGCTCACTTTAATTAAATTTAAATTCTTCAGGCATAACTACAAAATTCTAACTGCTCTCTGTCATTTTTACCTATTGAGGTCTAATTTAACAAAACTGAAGGCGAAAGTAACATGGAAACAAATTCCAGCCTAAATTATGAACATAGTTTCTACAAAAGGTGCCCAAAATACAAATGAGCCAGTCCTGTTTAGAAAGAATCTGACAATCTCTAGTCCCCATACATAAGGCCCCTATGGTAACTTAGTGTCCTGGGGCAATTTCAGAAGTATGTAATTCATATGCAAGCAAGATGTAGCTGTAGGAAGAAAAAGGAAATTGCAAAAGAATTAGAATTGAACAACCTGGAATAGAATCATTTTGCAACAATATATGTTGTCATTATTGTTAGGTTCCATTGATGGCTCATAGTGATCCTATGTACAACAAAAAGAAACACTGCCTCGTCCTGTGCCATCCTCATCATCCTTGCTATTCTTGAGGCCATCATTGCAGCCACTGTGTCAATCCATCTCATTGAGGGTCTTCCCCTTCTTCATTGACCCTTTACCAAGTATGATATCCTTCTCCAAAGAATGGTCCTTTCTGACATGACCAAAGTGGGTGAGATGAAGTCTTCCCATTCTTGCTTCCAAGGAGCATTCTGGTTGCGCTTATTCCAAGACAGATTTGTGCTTTCTTCTGACAGTTCATGGTATTTTCGGTATTCTTGCCAACACCACAATGCAAAGGCATCACCTCTTCTTGGAATTTCCTTATTCATTGTCCAGCTTTCACATGCAATTGAAAATACCAAGGCTAGGGTCAGGCACACGTTGGTTTTCAAACTTTGCTACTTAATACCTCAAAGAGGTCTTTTGCAGCAGATTTTCCTAGTGTAATACAACATCTGATTTCCTGATTGTTACTTCCATGGGTGTTGACCATGTTGTTGTTTTTGTCATGTGCCTTCAAGTTGGATCCGACTCATAGAGACCCCTCCTTGGGTTTCCAAGGCAGTATCACTACGGAAGTAGATTGCCCTAGATCCATGTAAAATGAAATTAATGACAACTTCAACTTTTCTCCATTTATCATGATGTTGCTTATTGGTCCAGCTGTAATGAATTTTGTTGTCTTCACATTGAGGTGTAATACATACTAAAGGCTGTGATCTTTGATCTTCATTGGTAAATGCTTCAAGTCATTTTCACTTTCACAAGCAAGGTTGTGTTATCTTCACATCAAAGGTTGTCAATGAGTATTGCTCCAATCCTGATGCTACAATGTTTTGTTTTTTTTTTTTATATAGGTCAACTTCTTGGATTATTTGCTCAGCATACAGATTGAATAAGTATGGTGAAAAGATATAACCCCAGATATACACTATTCCTGATTTTAAACCTATTCTGTTCCAGCAACAACCTCTTGATCTGTGTACAAGTTGCTCATAAGAGCAATTAAGTGTTATGGAATTCCCATTCTTTGCAATGTTAACTATAATTTGTTATGATCCACACAGTAGAATGCCTTTGCGTGCTCAATAAACACAGGTAGACATCTCTCTGATATTCTTTGCTTTCAGCCAAGATCCATCTGACATCAGCAATGATATCCCTCATTCCACATTATCTTCTGAATCCAGCTTGCATTTCTGGCAGTTCTGTCAGTGTATTGCACTTCTGTCCACATATTGCTGCAATCATTTTTTTAAATTATCTTAATTAAGAATTTACTTATGTGTGATATTGTTGATATTGTTTGAAATTTCGGCATTCTGTTGGATCACCCTTTTTTGGAATGGTCACAAATGTCCATCTCTTCCATTCAGTTGACAAGGTAGCTGCCTTCCAAATTTCTTGGCATACATGAGTAAGTGCCTCCAGAGTGGCATCCATTTGTTGAAACATCTCGATGTGTCAATACCTGGAGCCTTGTTTTCACTAGTTCCTTCAGCGTAGCTTGCACTTCTTCCTTTGATATCATTGGTTCTTTATCATATGTTACCTCCTGAAATATTTGGACATTGACCAATTCTTTTTGATACAGTGACTGTGTATACTTTCCAACTTCATTTGATGCTTCCTGCATTATTCAATATTTTGCCCATGGAATCCTTCAATAGTACAACTTGAGACTTGAAGATTTTCTTTAGTTCTTTCAGCCTGAGACATGCTGAGCGTATTCTTTCCTTTTCATTTTCTAACTCCAGGTCTTTGTGCATTTCATTATAATTCTTTATTTTGTCTTCTTGAGTGATCCTTTGAAATCTTCTGTTCAGGCCTTTTATTTCATCATTTCTTCAATTCACTTTAGCTACTCTTCATTCAAGACCAAGCTTCATAGACTTTTCTCACATCCATTTTGGTCTCTTCTTTCTTTCCTGTCATTTTAATAATCAGTTGCTTTATTCGTGTATGATATTCTAGATGTCATCCTACAACTCATCTGGTCTTTGGCCATTAGTATTCCATGCATCAAATCTATTCTTCACATAGTCTCTAAATTCAGGTGGGATATAATCAAGGTCATTTTTTGACTCTTGTGGATGTATTTAATTTTGCTCAGTTTCAACTTGAACTTGCATATGAGCATGATGATCTGTTCCACAGTCAGCTCCTGACCTTGTTTTCATTGATGATATTGAGTTTCTCTACCTTCCACAGAAGTAGTCAATGTGATTTCTCTGTATTCTCTCTGGCAAGGTCCATGTGTATAGCCACCATTTATGTTGTTGAAAAAAGATATTTGCAATCAATAAGGTATCTGCAGCAAAGTATAGCTGCAGAATAATCACAAGTGCTCACCTGTGTAAGCAAACAATAAATATGTATTCAATAACTCCAGGATATATTACTATCAACTACAGAATTTACCTATATATGGAAAAAATTGAGTATCAGGTATGACACTATGTATGATTACAGAATGGTGTAATGCTGATCATATTACACATATATTGTTGTTGTTGTTGTTGTTGTTATGTGCCGCCGAGTCAGACCCGACTCATAGCGAGCCCTCTTTGGGTTTCTGAGGCAGTATCACTATGAAAGTAGATTGTCCCATCTTCCTTCTGAGGAGTGGCTGGTGGGTTTGAACCTCTAGCCTTCTGGTTAACAGTCAAGTGCCTTAGGCACTATGCTACCAGAGCTCCTATTATACATATAAAAGCTCAAAATTGACATTTGAAGATTGAAAGTGCTGTTAAAAAAAAAAAATAAGAAAACTGCAATACAATTAATTATGAAGTATTTCATTCTGTGTGGAGAATAAGAATCATACCTAACCATTGTGAATTCTGGTTAATTTTTTCTCTAATCTTTGGGTGGTATTTCTCCTGGCATTGATTTTTTTTTTTTTCCCCTCACAGACATATGATGGTTAGTACTCTGCTGAAAACTGAAGTTGGCACTTTCTGAAGATTTCCAGGATTTTCTCTCCACTTAGCTCTCTGCTCTCCGGTATTCTGTCATGAAAACTCTAGCCACTTTACCTCATTGTATTCCAAGATGCCTCTCCTTATCTCTTGAAGACCATTGAGCTTTGCCTGTTCTTCCTCTGCATGTGCTACAACCTGGAAATTCTCCAGGAAATAAAGACGAGTGTGGTGTGAGAGCTCACATAATTTGTTTCTTCTACTCAAAGTATTTCTCCCACATGTTGCCTATATCCAATGTCTTCAGAATCACTGTTTTATGTATTTTCTCAAGGTTTTGAATTGTTTAAGGCACTGATTTTGGTCTTTGATATTCCAATTTTGCTAAAAGTTGACATTGAGCATGTTAGTTTTATTTTCTTCTTCTTTTTTTAAAATTTTTCTCCCTTTTCTTTTTTAACATTCTGCCATAACATTCTGTCATGCTGCAATAAGGTAAAATAATTATTTTGAGTAAAAGAAAGTAAATAAAATATGAATAAATACTGTGTGATTCTATATAAAAGGCTATAGCTTAATCCATAGTGAGAGAAAATAGATCAGTGGCTGTCTGTGGATAGGGAAGATATGGAGAGAATCAGTAGAATGGGATTACAATGGGACACAAGGAATCTTTTGTGGGAGATGTTCAATATCTAGTGATTTTACTTATTAGTAAATTTATGTATCAACACAATTGTTATATTTCAGCATACCATGATTTCTTTATATGTAATTATCGTAAACTTTTAATTATAAAGTTATTTATTTGTATGTATGTATTATATAATATTGAATGTGATGTTGAAATCCTCCAATTCTCCAAGAGGTTGAGAATAAAATATTTTCTCATTACAAAACAAAACTTTTCTTAAATGATACATAGAAAAAATTACTAGAAATAATGAATGCTGAATTAAATAATTAAATAATACACTGTCTTCTTGGAGCTTCATTACCTTCTCATCACTTTCATAGTACACAAATATATATTTAAATGTTGTATCAGGAAAGTCAGTAAAAATTGTATTCATGAATGTGGAAAATAAGGTTAAGCCTTGTAATACAATGAAGATCAATGCCATAATACCATTTCTGGGAAAATGGCTCAGCTAAGGAAAATGCTTTCCAGAAGTTAGTTTGCAATACATATTTAGCATGGAAATATTTCTTATCATTTTAAGGTCTTTGATAGTGACATGTAAAAGAAGTCAGCATCCTATGTTAAAACAATGACTTGAACAAAACATTTGTTAAAAATCAAGCACAGTGACATTTTTCAAAAACGTTGCTTAATAAAAATATATTTCTAAACACATAAGAAAAGGCGGCCTGTTGGTGTAGTTATTAAGGCATTTGGCTGCTAACCAGAAAGTTGGCAGCTTAAACCCACCAGTAGTTCTGTGGGAAGATGAGGCAATCTGCTTCCATAAATATTTACAGCTTTGGAAATCCAGTGGGAATCACTATAAGTTAGAATCAACTTGATGGCAGTGTTTTCCTTTTTTTTTTCTTTAACCCATAGGGGATATATGTGTGTGTGTGTGTGTGTGTATGTAAAAGTAAGCGCTTTATTCCACCAACTAAAGAATGTTATAGTTCTTTGTAGAAAGATAATATAAATACTTAAATTTATTCTTTCTTATTGTACATTTTCAGAAAAATATTTTATTTGAATAGCACATTTAATGGTAGCAAGGAGCACTGGGAATGCAGAGGTTAAGGCATTCAGCTGATAACCAAAAGTTCAGAGGTTTGAACCCATCAGCTGTTTTGTGGAAGAAAGATGAAGCAGTTGGCTTCCATAAAGATTTATAGCTTTGGACACCGTATGGGGTAGTGGTTCTACGGTCACTATGAGTCAGAATCAACTCAATGGCAGTTTCTTTCTTTTTTTAAAATGGTAGCATTTAAATGAATTTTTTCTATATACTTTAGACAGTGTACTACAGACTCAAGATTTTGTTATATATTCAAATTATGACAATCGTTTTTATTTGTCTTTTTCAGATACTCTGAGTGTAAATAGTACAAAATAGTAAACAATACATTTTAATTTATATTTCCAGCTGCATTTTGTGCTATGTTTATCAGATATTTTACTTCTAGAACTGCTAGAAACTGCAGTGCATCATATTTGCCTTTGAAAAGTAAATTAACCATGAAAGACTTAAGAATAGAAAAAAATTAGTGTCTTAATATTTATCTCTATATTACCATGTCCAATATTATTTATTTCTTGCTATTATTCTGAATTCATATATACAATTTCTATTCAGTGTAAGAATTTCCTCTATTATTGATAATGGTATTTTTCTGAATTCATCTATTTGGAACAAACATTATGTAATCAATTTTGAGCATAATAAAGATGTTTCATTGTCTTCTTTATTTTTATAGTAAAAAGTCAGCCATCAATGTTAATGTCAGTCTGCTATATATAATGTGTCTTTTCTCCAACTACTTTTAATAATTTCTCTGCATTTTATTTTATAATTAACCCTGTGTTTAAATATATATATATATATATATTTATGTGTTTATTTATATTTATATAAAAGTATTATATTTATATATATTATATTTATATGTGTTATATTTATATATAAGCATGTGTTTAAATATATATATATATATATATATATCCTCAGAAGGAAGGTTGGGCAATCTACCTCCATAGTGATACTGCCTCAGAAACCCAAAAAGGGGTTGCTATGAGTCGGGTCCGACTTGACGGCACATAACAACAACAAAGTCAAACCCGCTGGCATAGAGTCAATTCTGACTCATAGTGACACTATATGGCAGAGTAGTACCACCTGATAGGGTTTCTAAGGTTGTAAATCTTTACAGAAGCCTACTGCCTTATCTTTCTCCCAAGGAGTGACTGTTGAGTTTAAACCAACAATCTTTTGGTTAACAGTTGAATATTTTAACCACTGCACTATCAAAGCTTCATTCATACACACACACAAAAAAAAAAAATATATAGATGCATACCTAAGATATAGATCTTAACATGCTCCATTTCTTTTTACAATTTGTAATTAGATTCATGCTTCATACATTCCACATTCTGATTATTAACTAATGTGTATAATGGTTTCTTCTCATTTTAAGTCATGCCACATAAGCTAAAACCTGTCCACTTTAGGTGACTGATGGTATTTGAAATACTGGTGGCATAGCTCCCAGCATCACAGCGCATCACAGCCACCACGGTACAAAATACTGACAAATAAAACTATGTTCTATTGACTATGGAAAGGTGTTTGTCTGTGTGGATCATAACAAATTATGGATAACACGGCAAAGAATGAGAATTCCAGAATACTTGATCGTGTTCATGCAAAACCTGTACACAGAAAAAGAGGCAGTCATTTGAACAGAACAAAGGGATAGTGCATGTTTTAAAATCAGGAAAGGTATGTGTCAGGGTTGTATACATTCACTATAGTTATTCAATCTGTATGCCGAGGAAATAATCTGAGATGCTGAACTATATGAAGAAAAAATGCAGCACCAGTGTTGGAGGAAGATTCATTAACAACCTGTGATACGTAGATGACACAACCTTGCTTGCTGAAAGTCAGGGTAACTTGAAGCACTTAACTGATGGCAATCAAAGACTACAGTCTTCAGTATGGATTATACCTTGACACAAAGAAAACAAAAATCCTCAAAACTGGGCCAATAAGAAACATCATGAAAAATAGAGAAAAGATTGATATTGTCAATGATTTCATTTTACTTGGATCCACAGTCAACTCCTATTGAAGCAGCAGGCAAGAAACCAGAAGACATACTGCAGTGAGCAAATCATCTATGAAAGACTTCTTTAAAGTATTAAAGAGCAAAGATGTTATTTTGAATACTAAAGTGAGTCTGACTCAAGTCATCATATTTTCAGTACTTTCATATGCATGTGAAAGCTGTACAATGAATTAGGAAGATAGAAAAATTGATCCATTTGAATTGTGGTGGTGGTGAAGAACACTGAAAATACCATGAACTGTAAGAAGAGTGAACAAATCTGTCTTGGAAGAAGTGTAGCCAGAATGCTCCTTAGAATCATCAGACTTATTTCACATAGTTTGGTCATGCTGTTCGAAGGGCCCAGTCCCTGAAGGGTATCATGCTTAGTAAAGTGGAAGATCAGCGAAAAGGGGAAGGACTTAAATGAGATAGATTGACACAGTGGCTGCGATGATGAGTGAAAGCATAGCAAGAATTGTGAAGATGGTGCAGAATCGGGCAGCATCTACTTCTGTAGTGCACAGGGTGGCTATGATCAGAGAAAATTGAAGGCACCTAAC
>NW_006922229.1:1071962-1107749 GCF_000298275.1 Orycteropus afer afer | reverse complement strand
TGGGCAATCTACTTCCATAGAGATACCACCTTGGAAACCCGAGGAGTGGTTGCTATGAGTATATATGTACAGTGCATATGTATTTGTATATATGTATATATGTATATATATAACACACTTACTTGCTGCCATCAAGTAGATTCTGACTCACAGTGACATCCATTGGGTTTCCCGGGCTATAAATCTCTATGGAAGCAGAACGTCTTATCTTTCTCCCATGGAGCAGCTGTCGGGTTCAAACCACTGACCTTTTGGTTAACAGCCAAATGTCTGAGCCACATTCCACCAGAGCTCCATATATATAATAATATGTTATGTAAGTGTGTGTGTGTGTATGATATACTATATATGTTGTTGTTATTATGTGCCATTGAGTTGGACCCAACTCATAGCAACCCCTCCTTGGGTTTCTGAGGCAATATCACTACAGAAGTATATTGCCCCATCTTCCTTCCGAGGAGTGGCTGGTGGGTTTGAACAGCCAGACTTCTGGCTAGCAGTCGAGTGCTTTAGGCACTATGCTACCAGAGTCCCCTATCCTATATATAGTAAATCCTATATATGTGTGTGTGTGTATATACAATATACATGTATTTGTATGTACTATATACTACATATGTTGTTGTTATTAGGTGCCATTGAGTCTGCTCTGACCTATAGTTACCCTATGTAATATATATAGTACAAATTATAAATAAGGAGCTCTGGTAGCATAGTGCCTAAGGCACTTGACTGCTCACCAGAAGGCTGGCGGTTCAAACCCACCAGCCGCTCCTTGGAAGGAAGGTTGGACAATCCTACTTCTGTAGTGATACTGCCTCGGAAACCCAAGGAGGGGTCGCTATGAGTCGGAGATGACTCGACGGCTAACAACAACAACAACAATTATAAATAGTATATATATAGTGTACAGAAGTATGTAGTGTATACGTATTGTATATAGTATATGTATAGCACATAAATAGTATACATAATATATATGTAGTCTCTCTACATTTATAGTTTGTGTGTGCATATGTATATATATATTGTGTACATATAGTATATATATATTTAAAAAAAAAAAAACCACCTCACTGCCATTCAGTTGATTCAAACTCATAGTGACCCTCATTGGGTTTCTGAGGCAATAAATTTTTATGGAAGTAGATTGCTTAATCTTAATCTACATTCCACAGAATGGCTGGTGGTTTTGAACCACCAGCCTTCTGGTTAGCAGTAAAATGCCATAGGCACTAAGCCACCAGAGATCCTTATGTATAGTATAGTGTTTACATATAGTATTTACATAGTGTATGTATAGCATAAGGAGCTCTGATGGTGTAGTAGATAAGGCATTTGACTGCTAACCAGGTCAGTCCTTCAAACTCACCAGTTACTCCGTGGGAGGAAGATGAGGCAATCTGCCTCTGTAAAGATTTACAGCCTTAGAAACCCAGTGGGTGTCACTATGAGTCTGGATCAACTCAATGGCAGTGAGTTTTGGTTTGGCTTATACAGCATATATGTAGTATATATATTTCCTCTCTATAAATTACATTTCCTCTCTATAAATTACATATATATATATATATATATATATAATCTCACAGTAAACAACAAACAATACATATATATCTTGTTTGTGGTTTACTGTGATTTTTGGATAAGTAGGAAGAATTTGTTTGTTTGCTATAATCAAATTTGAAAAATCTTGGTGACTAGTTTTCAAATGTTCTTTTGACTTTTTTCTTTTCTTCTGTGTCTCTGTTACATATATGACAGACTATCTTATATTATCCCATAGACCCTGACATTTCTCATTTTATCAAATTTATTTTTCTCTCTTTGCTTCAGTTTGGACAATTTCAACTGACTTGCCTTTATTCCCATTTATTCCTTCATCTATTTTCTAATTGGATGTTTATCCAAGTATCTAAGCTGTGTGGTATGTTTTACTTTTTTGTTGTTGTTGCTGTTATTGTATTTCTCAACTCTAAGATTTCTATTATGTATTTTTGTTAGAGTATCTATACTTCCCCTGAAATGTGTTTTATTTGTTGGCTCATTTCAATATTTTCTTAGAGATTCTATAACATATTTAGCATGGAAAAACAAACAAACAAAAAAAGTACTGCCTACCACTGAGTCCATTCTGACTCATAGAGAACCCCACTGGGTTTCCAAGGCTGTAAATCTTTATGGAAATAGAATGCCCCATCTTTCTTCTGCAGAGTAGCTGGTGGGTTTGAACCATGGACCTTTTGGTTATCATGAATTATTTTAACCTTACACTAAGGAGTGTTGAATTTTGTTCTCGCAGGCACATAAACTGATGAAAAAAATCATCGTCATGTTATGAATGATTGGTTTTAGTATTTAATGTGAGTTTTTCTCGTAGTTCTTGGATGTTATATTCATTTCTAATGTATAGTCCTTCTAAAGTTTTAATCAAGATCCTGAGCTGTTTACCAAGTCCCTCTACTTTGACAGGACTACAATCTCAAGCTTTATCTCCAGCCAAGGCAGCTTCTAAAACTTCTGCTAAGAATTTTCATTCCTCTAATGAATATTCCCCTGGGCTTCTTCGAGTTTTTTGTGCAGGATTGAAGTTCAGATGACAGTCAAGGATGGGTGGTGTATTATATATAGATTCTTGGATTCCCCTTATTGCAGCTCCCTTCTTTCTATTTGTTCTTAAAATTCAAAC
The DNA here is from genome assembly GCF_000298275.1 of Orycteropus afer afer. NCBI lineage: Eukaryota > Metazoa > Chordata > Mammalia > Tubulidentata > Orycteropodidae > Orycteropus > Orycteropus afer. The sequence continues at coordinate 1,105,060 of NW_006922229.1, read as the reverse complement.
CCTGATATTTGACTCCTCAGCTCTAAATAACTACTGCTTTCTGCTTTAGCCTTATGTCTCAAATACCATGAAAACAGTAGAGTGTGTGTGTTTAAGGGAAAAGTTGAATGAATGTGGATCTCACCTATCTTGTTTACCTCTTCTCAAGAGTAATATCACTTAGGATTGGCAGACGATATTCCTATATATGTATTTGTATGTGCTATAAAACCGTATGTAGTTTAAACATAACAGGAGGCAAAGTTAGGATAACTTCTTAGTCATGAATAAACACCTTGAAGAAGTAGGTCAGTGGGCCTGTGGGCTGGGGACCATGGTTGTGGGGGACATCAAGCTCAATTGGCACAACATGCTGTACAAAAATATTGTTCTACATCTTACTTCAATGAGTAGTGACTGGAGTCTTAAAAGCTCTTGAGTGGCAACAATTGCTCTCTCCTTGTCTGGAGCAAAGAAGAGTTAATAAAATGAAGACACATGGAATCAGTTAGGTTGAAAGACTAATGGGCCATGAGAACCTAAATTTATATGACACAGAGACCAGAAGAACTACATGGTGCCCAACTACCAATGCCAACCACTGTGAAAGGGATCAAAATTGGAGATCCTGCATAGAGTAGAAGAAGAACGTAGAACAAAATTCATTATCATAAAAAAAAAAAAAAAAAAAACAGACTTACTGGTCTGATAGACTGTGAATCCTCTGAGGATATGACCTCAAGTGACTCTTCAGAGCTGGAATTGATTTCACTTTGGTGGCTAAACTCTAAGCCAAAAAACAGACAGGCTTATGAGCTGAACACCTGCACTAGGGAAATGTACTCCTTAGAAAAATCAACCATGGGAGTTCAGAAAGGCAACACTTGCAGAGAAAGAAAAGTAGAGAGGCAGGAATACACAGGCAAGAAGGACACAGGGAAAGGGTAACTGCAGGGAGGAAGTGGGAGTTGAGAGTTTATACTGCGGGAAATGCAACCAATATCACAAAACAAAAATTGTATACAAACTCTGTTGAATGTGAAACAATCACTTATTGGAAATTTCACCCAAATCACAATAAAAAGTTAAATAACAATAATAATAATAATAAAAGAGTCATACCTCTTTTAAGATCTGAAGATTTTTGTCCCTCTCTGGTGCAAGATAGACATGTCCAAAAACACTTCACCATAACTACAAGCTAGCACTCAGAGTCATTTTCACTAACTACAACATTTTTTAATATTTTGCATACAGCATTTAAAAACCCTTAAATGTATTCTCTACCTCAAAGAAGTTTGCAATTGACAGGGCAAAACATAGTCACATTTATTAAAAAAAAAAAAAAAAGAATAAAGAATTTACTTCCTAGCTTTTTTTTTTTTTTCTTTTCATTGTCATTTGGGTGAAAGCTTACAGAGCAAATTAACATTCCATACAGCATTTCACATACACTTTGTTTAATGACATTGACTGCAATTTACCCCAGCGCAAAAGCTCCCCTCCCACATCCTCCCAATAGTTACCTCTTCCCTGTGTCCATCCCTCCATGCACTCCTGCCCTCTGAGCTGTCTCCCTGTGCATAAACAGCCCTTCTTTCTTCCATGCTCATTCTCTCCAAGCAGTGTATCTACTTCAGGTACATGCTCAACTCATATGCCTGTCATTTGTTTGGCTAGAAGCCTCAAGTATGGGTTCAATTCCAGACCTGAAGGGCAGCTAGGGACCAGTCTCAGTGGTTCCACCAGGTTCTATAAGACCATCAAACCAGGTACCCCCCTTTTTTTTTTCAAATGATTTTGAGTTTTGTTCCACATTATTCTCCCTGTCTGTCGAGGATCTCCTACATAGATCACCCTCTGAATGGTTGATAGTGGTAGTAGGGCACCGTCTAGTTCTGGTCTCATAGTCATGTAGGGTGTGGATCACATGGTATACCAGTCACTAGGACTAATTGTAGGAGCTCTGGTAGCATAGTGCCTAAGACACTCGACTGCTAACCAGAAGGCTGGCGGTTCAAACCCACCAGCCACTCCTCGGAAGGAAAGTTGGGCAATCCTACTTCCTTAGTGATACTGCCTTGGAAACCCAAGGAGGGGTCACTATGAATCGGGGCCGACTCGAGGGCAAATAACAACAACAACAAAGACTAATTGTTTCCATGAATCTTTGGTTTTCTTCATTCTTCTTTGCTCTGGACAAGGAGAAACCCATCGTTTCATCTAAATGGCTGCTTGCAAGCTTTTAGATCCCAGTCACTACTCGCCAAGTAGGAGGTAGAACAGTGTTTTGTGTAGTTTGTTATGCCAATTGAGCTTATTGTCCCCTGCGACTATGGTCCCAAGCCCACAGGTTCAACTGCTTGCTCCCTCTGGGTAGCTGGCTGTGACCAAGAAGTAACAACAATTTTGTCCCTTGTCAGCTCTTCTATACACCTGGGAATTCTTACAGAACATACAAATGCACTTGTAGAACCATTGTCTGCAACTCTACACATGGTTTTGGGTACACTCTCCATTGCATAGACATACTTAATAGTTCAGCCTTTCCACCCATCTATCCACCTGTATATCCATGTTTACCTTCACTGACAACACAGTACTGTATATGCAAAAGGGATCATCTTTGTTGTTTACACTTCCCATGTACCTCTCAAAGTCTTCCTCTTCCTCAATGCCACCATGTGGATCACTCACATTTGGTACATTGCCCTTCTCTTCACCCAAATAAATACTTATAATATTTATCTCTACCTATCTGACAGTGTTCCCTACCCTACCCTCCCACCCCTAGTAACCAACAAAGAAAATTTCCTTCCATTTATAAACCTTTCCTTGACTTTTACAATAATGGACTAATACCATATTTGTCTTTCTGTGATTGACTTATTTCACTCAGCATAATATCCTCCAAGTTCATCCACATTATGTGGTGTTTTGCAGAGTCTACATTATTCCTTAGGGTTGCATAGTATTCCATTGTGTGTATTTATCATAGTTTTGTTATCCATTCCTCAGTTGATGGACACCTAAGTTATCTCTATATTTTTGCTATTGTAAATAGTGCTGTGATCATAGGTGTGCATATGTCTGTTCTTGTCCTGGCTCTCACTTCTTTAGGATATATACCTAGTAATGGAATGGCTGGGTCAAATGGTATTTCTAGTTTCAACTTTTGAAGGAATCACCATACTGTTTTCCACAGTGGTTGTACCATTTTACTGTCCCACCAGCACTGTATGAGAGTCCCAATCTCTCCACATCCTCACCAGCATTTGTTATTTTCTGTCTTGTTGAGCTTTGCTGCTAGTGCTGGGGCAAGATGGTATCTCATTGTTATTTTGATTTGCATCTCTCTAATAACTAATGTTCGTGAGTATTTTTTCGTGTTTGTTGGCTGCCTGAATATCCTCTTTGGTGAAGTGTCTATTCATGTCTTCTGTCCATTTTTAATTGGATTATTTGCCTCTTTGTTATTGAGGTGTTGAAGTTTTCTATAAATTCTAGAGATAAGTCCCTTGTCAGACATGTCATTGCCAAAGAATTTCCCCACTTGTAGGTTCTCTTTTGACTCTTTTAGAGAAGTCTTTGGAAGCAAATAAAAATTTAATTTTTAGAAGGTCTCATTCATCTAGTTTCTCTTCTGCTGTTGGTGCATTTTGGGCTATGTTTGATAGTCTATTTATACCATATATTGTTGTTATGTTGTTGTTATGTGCCATCGAGTTGGATCCGACTCATAGCGACCTCTCTTTGGGTTTCCAAGGCAGTATCACTATGGAAGTAGATTGCCCAACCTTCCTTCCAAGGAGTGGCTGGTGGGTTTGAACCTCCAGCCTTCTGGTTAGCAGTCAAGTGCCTTAGGCACTATTCTACCAGAGCTCCTATACCATATATATTAGGGCCCCAAAATTTATCCCTAGTTTTTCCTTGAGGAACTTTATAGTTTTAGGCTTCACATTTAAGTCTTTGATCCACCTGGAGATCATTTTTGTGTATGGTGTGAGGTACAGATCTTGTTTCATTTTTCTGCAAATGGATCTCCAGTTTTGCTAGCACCATTTATTAAACAAGCCTTCTCTTCCCCATTTAACAAATTTTGGCCCTTTGTCAAAGATCAGCTGACCATCGGTCGACGGATCTATTTCTGGGTTCTCAATTCTATCCCATTGGTCTATATGTCTGTCATTGTACCAGTACCAGGCAGTTTTCACTACTGTGGCTGCATAGTAGGTTTTGAGACCTGGCAGTGTGAGATCTCCTACTTTGTTCTTCTTCTTCAATAGTGCTTTGCTTATCCAATGCAGTGAATTGCTTGATGTGACCCTTCTAGTCATTGTCCTCCATTCTTTGATGTTTTGTAAATCCCATTATCCATGCCTATTTGGGGTGGTGTGGTAGTTAAGGTCAGGTATAAACTTGGCTGGGCAGCTGGTAGTAGTCATTCCCTATAATGACTGGCAATAGACTCTGTAATGGGATTTAGGTTAATTCTGTTGGGGCAACACAGGTGGAATGTATCTTGAGTCCCGCCTTGCTGGAGGGTATAATTCAAATCACCACCCACCCTTAGTTTCCCTGAGGGTATACCTATGAATCTCCTGGGAAGATTTGCTCTCCTCTTGCTCTGGCTTTGTGTCTTGGATCATCCTCATCTCACCCCTGGATTTGGGACAGCAGCCGTCATCTGATTTGCTGATTGAGGTTCATCAAACCCCACGAGTTCAGAGGATTCGCCAGACCTACTCACATACCCAGGACTCTTCAGCCTGCCAGCCTCCACCACTACTACGTGAGACGAACCCTTGGGTGTCTGTGAGTTCTGTGAGGTGTTACAGTGAAATACAGAACCCTAAGACTGGGAAATTTACTGGTAGGAGGAGGAAGAGTTAATGTCTGAAATGATGGAGTGGCACGGTAATTTGGACATTTGGGACATCTTTAACCTCCGCCTCGTGGGGGCCGGCCTCGTGCTGATCTTTCTAAGAGAAATTGTTCAAGCATCCAAGGTCTCTTTCCTTTCTATATAGAGTTAGTAATTGTCTTTTTCCATATCCTTAAAAAATGTTGATAGGATCTGGAATGGGATTGCATTAAATGTATAGATAGCTTTGGGTAGAATTGACATTTTCATAATGTTCAATCTTCCTATCCATGAGCCTGGTATTTTATTCCATTTATGTAAATCTCTTATGGTTTCTTGAAGTAGGTTTTTTTTTTTTTTTGTTAATAGTTTTCTTTGTACAAGTCTTTTGTGTCCCCGGTAGATTTATTCCCAGGTATTTTATTTTTTTGGTCACTATTGTAAATGATATTGATTTCCTTATTTCTTTTTCAGCAATCTCTTTGCTGGTGTAGAGGAATCCAACTGATTTTTGGATGTTCATCTTGTATCCTGCTATGATGCTAAATCCCTCTATTAGTTCCAGTAGATTTTTGACTCTCTTGGGTTTTCTAGGTATAGGATCATATCATCAGCAAATAGGGATAATTTGACTTCTTTCTTACCAATTTGGATGTCATTGTTTTTCCTTTCTTGCTTTATGGCCCTGGCTAGGACTTCCAACACAATGTTGAATATAAGAGGTGGTGGAGGAGGGCATCTTTGTCTGGTTCCTGTTTGCAAGTGGAGTGGTTTCAGTCTCTCTCCATAGAGAATAATGTTTTCTGTTGGTTTTGTATAGATGTCCTTTATTATGTTGCAGAATGTCCCTTCTATTCTTATTTTGCTGAGAGTTTTGATCAGAAATAGGTGTTGGATTTTATCAAGTGCCTTTTCTGCATCAATTTATATGATCATGTGGTTCTTTTTCTTTGTTTTATTTTTGTGGTAGATGACATTGATTGCTTTTCTAATGTTGAACCATCCTTGAATACCTGATATGAACCCCACTTGATCATAATGAATAATTTTCTTGATATGTTGTTGGAGTCTCTTGGCTAGGATTTTGTTAAAAATTTTTGCATCTATGTTAATGAGAGATGTTGGTCTGTAGTTTTCCTTTTGAATGAAATCTTTGCCTGGTTTTGGTATCAAGGTTATGCTTGCTTCATAAAATGAGTTAGGGAGAATTTAATCCTTTTCTATGTTTTGGAATAGTTTGAGTAAGATTGGTGCTGGTTCTTCTCTGAAGGCTTGGTAGAATTCTCCTGTGAAACAATCTGGGCCAGGAAGTTTTTTTTTGTTTGGTTAATTTTTGTGACCTGTTCAATTTCTTCTTTTATAATGGATTTGTTCAATTTTTCCACATCAGTCTGTGTTAGTTTAGGTAAGTAACTTGTTTCTATAAATCTGTCCGTTTCTTCCAGATTTTCAAATTTGTTGGAGTAGTTCTTCAGAGTATCCTGATATTATCCTTTTTATTTCAGTTAGTTCTGTTGTGATGTCACCTATTTCATTGCTTATTCATGTTATGTGTATTCTCTCCCTCTTTTCCTTTGTTAAATTTGCCAGTGGTTTGTTAATTTTATTAATCTTCTAAAAAAACCAACTTCTGGTCTTGTTGATTTTTTCTGTTGTCTTTCTATTTTCTATTTCATTGATTTCTGCTCGAATCTTTATTATTTCCTTTCTTTTGGTGACTGGGCTTTTCTTGCTGTTTTTTTCTAATTGTTGGAGATGTTGGTTTAAAGTGTTCATTTTGGCTCTTTTTCTTTTCTGATGTGTACATTTATTGCTATAAATTGGCCTCTGATCATTGCTTTTGCTGTGACCCAAAGATTTTGGTATGTTGTGTTTTCATTTTTGTTTGAATCAGGGAATTTTTGAATTTCACTTTTTATTTCTTCTCTTACCCAATCTTTCTTCAGGAGGATGCTTTTAGTTTCCATGTGTTTACTCTTTTTCTGTTGATCTTTCTTTTGTTGATTTCTAAGTTGATAGCTTTATAATCTGAGAAGATACTTTGCGGTAATTCAATGTTTTTTAATTTATTGAGGCTTGCTTTATGGCCTAACATATGGCCTATCATGGAAAATGTTCAATGTGCATTGAAAAAAGAATGTATATTGTGCTGTTATTGGGTGAAGTGCTCTGTAGATATCTATAAGATAAAGTTGGTGGATTGTATTGTTTAGCTCTTCTGCATCTTTGTTGAGTTTTTTCCAGTTGTTCTATCTTTTATTGAAAGGCGTGTATTAAAGTCTCCTAATATGACTGTGGAGTCATCTATTTGGCTTTTCAACTCTTTTAAAGTCAGTCTGATTTATGTATTTTTGGGCTGTTTCATTGGGTCCATAGATATTTATTATGGTTATATCTTGTTCAACTGATCCTTTAATCATTATATAATATCCTTCCTTGTATCGTATGGTGGTTTTTGCCTTAAAGTCAGTTTGATCAGAAATTAATATCCCCACTCCTGCCCTTTTATGGATGCCATTTGCTTGATGTATCTTTTTCCAAACTTTGATTTTTAGTCTATTTTTGTCTTTATCTCTAAGGTGTGTCTCTTGTAGACAGCACATTGATGGGTTTTGTTTTCTTATCCAATCTGCAACTCTCCATCTCTTCAGTGGTGCATTTAATCCATTAACATTCAGTGTAATTATTGACAAGTATTAATTGGTTGCTGTCATTTTGTTATGTGTTTTTTCATGGTGTCCCTGGTTTCTTTGTTCCATATTATTTTCTTTGCTGATCTCATTATGCTTATGAATCATGTTATATTTCCTTTATTGCTAATGTTTTAGTATTTCCTGAATATTTGTGCTTGTCCTCTTAATTTATGTGAAGGTTTATAATTTTTGAGATTACCCTGTGATTTATAATTTTCTCCCTGAGTTTAGAACAGTCCATTCCATCTTGCAACTCTCTTGACTTCCTCATCATTTAGCAGTTCTGTAACTACACAATCTTTTCCCTCTTTTTGTTTGTAGTTGTCCTCACTTGCCAATTGATGTCTCTGGTTCCTTGTTTACAACCTTGTTAGCTTATTTTACTTTGGATATGTCCATAGCTGTGGTTTCTGGGTTATATCATCTGGTGTATTAATATTAATTAATTAACATTAATTAATTAATGTGTTTGCTATTTTTGATTCTCTTTTCAAAGAACTCCCTTTAGTATCTCTTGTAAGTCTGGTCTGGTTTTAACAAATCCCCTTAATTTCAGCTTTCCAGAAATTTCCTAATTTCACCATCATATTTGAGGGACAGTATTGCCAGGTATATAATTCTTGGTTGAAATTTTTTCTCTTTCAAGGTTGTATGTATACCATCCCATTGCCTTCTCACTTGCACAGCTTCTGTTGAGACATCAGAGTTTATTCTTACTGGTTGTCCTTTGTAAGTAACTTTGTTTTTCTGGTGCTGCTTTCAGGATTCTTTCTTTGTCTTTGGTTTTTATAAGTTTGATGATGATAAGTCTTGGTGATTTTTTGGGGGGAGGTCTATCCTGTTTGGAGTTCGTTGGACTTCCTGAATGGATATATTCTCATCTTTCATCATATCAGAGAATTCTCCTCCAACAAATCTTGGACAATTTTCTCAGTGGTTTTATATTTCTTTTCCTGTTCCAGAATTGCAATGACATGTAGGTTATTCCTTTTGGTGATATCCCACATGAACCTTAGCTTTTCTTCATCTTGTTTTGATCTTTTTTCTTATTGATCTCTTTCCAAAGAAGTATTCAGGTATTTGTCTTCAATCTCATTAATTTTGTCTTCCATTGCATCAATTCTACTCCTTTGCCCTTTCAATGTGTTGTGTATTTCTGACAGTTCAGTACTAATCTTCTGGATTTCTAGCTATAAATTTGGAATCATTTCTAATTTTTTATTTATTTTATCATTTTGTTCTTGTATTTTCTTCTGAAGTTCTTTAGGGTTTTGTCTGTGTTTTCCCTGATCTTCCTCTCAATTCTTTGATTGAATATACCTAAATATAATTCTTTTTAATTACTTCAGAGAGGTCCAATGCTGCTTCTTCCTCAGAGATTCTGGGTCTGTATCCTGCTGCCTTGTTTCTACCACTTTATCATGTTTCTTTGTGTGGTCTGTTATTGTCTGTTGTTTCTGAGACATTGTGACGTTGTATTTAGACCTCTGTTAAGTTCTTGTGAAAACAGCTAAGGGTGATTCAGGGTCTTCTTGTGGTTGTTTATTGTTGAACCATTGGTAGAGAAGGAAGTGGTGGCTTTCACTCAGTAAGTGAAGCTGTAGGAGGTGCTGGGTATAATTGTATCATAAGGGAACTCTTGTTGTCTCCCACTCAGTTAGAGAAAAATAATTAAGTAACCATCCAAAAAGTAAAGGTGAATGGACAAAATACATACACTTTAATCACACAGTAACAATAACCAAAAAACGAAAAAAGGGGGAAAAAATAACCCACAATATCTGGGTATAGGGCTATAAGAGGAAAAAGGTACAGTAGGAGAATAATGAAGAAAAAATGAGAAAAACTCAAAAAGATAAACAAGGAACAGGATTAACCACAAGGGAAAAAAAAAGTACAATCAGGAACAGGGAAAAGAGAAAAATATGAAAACTAGAACATGGGAAGGGAAGAATAAAGAATAATAATAAAAAGTACAAAAGTAATAGTAATAATAGTAGTTTTAAACAGACAAAAGCAAACAAACAAAAAAAAAAAAAGAGAGAGAGAGAGAGAGAAAATTGGGGCAGGGCACCTACGCTCTGTCAGAGCACACACATTGGGATGGAATTTCTGCCCGCCTGGAAGGTGGGTGGGAGTGAGGGTTGGCCACACCTCCATTTACCAAGAGCGTGTGGAGTATAAAACTAATAAGGGGAATATTGTACATTTCCAGTCATCAGTGTCGGGACTGTCTTTGTGGTTCTTGGCAAGTGGAGCCTGTTTTTAAGTCCCTGGAATCTGGGAGAACACTGTCACTTTAAATATCGAAAATGGTCAAACCACTTATAAACATTCAAAATGGCTGTACCTGGACAAGGAAGAGTCTACAGCTCAGCCCACCCTCCTCTTTGCTGCTTCTCCTTTTATTCACCAGCCACCAAAGCAGTCCTCTATGCAGTCCCTAGCTAGCAGGGCTGATTTTTAGTTTAATTCTTAGTGCCCACCAGCACTCAGCAACATCCAAGCTGTCTGTGCCATCAGAATTGCTGCCAGACCATAGCTCCATGTCTCCTTTTTTGGTGTTTTCATGCAAATTCTTCTACTAGTTGGAGTTTAGTCCACGTCTATATCCTTCCCTTCAAAGCTCAGGACTCCAGGTTTATCTTCTGTTTCTGTGTTAATTGGTTCTTCTTTTCTTTGTTGAAGAGGGTCTGTGAAATCTTTCTGCCTGTTCTGCTAACTTTCCAGAACTCCAGCCTTGGTTTTCTTGATGACTGATATTGTTTTAATGTTGACACTGATCATGTTGTTGTTGTTTGTTGTCTGATGTCATTGTTATTATTCTGGGTAGGAAGATAGTTGTTGTTAAGTACTATTGCATCAACTCTGACTCATAGTGCACCTATTTACAACAGAAGGAAACATTGCTTGGTCCTGTGTAATCCTCACAATCATTGCTATGATTCAGATGATTGTTGAAGACACTGTGTCAATCCATCTCACTGAGGGTTTTCTTTTTGATGACTCTCTACTTAAGCATAATGTTTTTCCCCAGCGTCTGGTCCCTCTTGATAAAATGTCCAATGTACCTGAGATGAAGTCTCAGTAACCTAGTATATGAGGAGCATTCTGGCTGTACTTCTTCCAACACAAATGTGTGATCTTCTGAGAGCCCATTGTATATTCAATATTCTTCACCAACACCATAATTCAAAGGAATCAAATTTTGTATGGTCTTCCTTATTCATTGTTGCAGTTTTCACATGCATATGAGACAATTTAAAATATCATGGATTGGGTCAGAAGTGTCTTAGTCTTAAAAAGACATCCTTGCCTTTTAACAGTTTAAAGAGATTTTTTTAGAGTAGATTTATCCAATGCTATATGTCCTTTGATTTCTTGACTGATGCTTCCATAGGTGTTGATTGTGGATTTAAGTAAAATGAAATCCTTAACAACTTCAATTTTTCTCCTTTTATGATGTTGCTTATTGGTCTAGTTGTCAGGAGTTTTGTTTGTGATGAGGTGTAATCCATATTGATAGTTGTAGTCTTTGATTTTCATCATTAAGTGGTTCACATTTTCTTTTTTTTCAACAAGGAAGTTTGTGTCATCTGCATATCACAGTTTGTTAATTAGTCTTTCTCCCATCCTGATAATGTATTCTTCTTCATATTATCAAGATTCTTGGATTTGTGCTCATCATACACACTGAATATATATGGTAAAAGGATACAACCCAGACACACACTTTCCTTAATTTTAAGCAATGCATATCCCCTTTTCCTGTTCTAATGACTGTCCGTTACTCTGTGTACTTTTGCCACATGAAAATGATGAACAGTTCTCAAATTCTTATTTTTATAATATTATCTATAATTCATTATGATCCACACAATCAAATGCATTTGCATAGTCAATAAAGCACAAGTAAATGCCTTACTAGTGTTCTTTGTTTTCAGACAAGATCCATCTGAAATCAGCAATGATATCCCTTGTTCCACGTCTTCTGAATCTGGAATGAATTCTGCAACCATTTTTTAATTATCTTCAGGAAAATTTACTTGCTTGTGATATTTATGATTTTCGTCAATGATTTCTGCATTATGTTGGATCATCTTTCTTTGGAACAGGTAAGAATATGGATCTCTTCCAGTAAGTTGGCCAGGTAGCTGCCTTCCAAATTTCTTAACATTGACAAGTACAGTAGTTAAGGTTGTATGCGAACTTGGCTGGGCCTTGTTGAGTGGCTAGGCAGCTGGATGTAATGAGATAGGTAATTAACTCCATAGTGGAATCTGCTGGAGCAGCTGAGTAGCTGCTTTAGGGATGTGGTTTCCTTCCAGTTTATAAGAAACAGCTTTTCAAGCTTTTTCACATGCTTGAACTCTGCACATAGCTGACTTTTAATTCAGCAGCCTAGCATGTTCTACTGATCTTGAGACTTTTAATGGACTTGAGTCAATGGCCTACCATGTGGTTTGGTAATGTTGAGACTGTGCCTTTTCACTTGTCAACCTTGGGTTTGTCAGCCCCAGCAGCCAACAGCTATCTGAGTGAAGAGACACCTCTAGCTTCATTGGACTGGGGCAAGGGGCAGAGCTGAAGCCCACAGTCAAGGGGCTCTCACTCAGCCCCTAGAGCCTGGCATTTTGAACTCAGCCTTCAAGTCCCTATAATTGTAAGAGAATAAACTCCTGTTTGTTAAAGCCATCCCATTCGTGGTATATTCTTGTCACAGAGGCAATAGGTAACTAAAACAACAAGTGAGCATCACCAGTGTTGCAACCATATGTTGAAACTTCTCACTGAGTTTTCCACTTGTGTTTCATAAATGCTTTCAATGTGTCTTTGGCTTCTTCCTTCAATACTGTCAATTTTGTGATTTTTGCTTATATACTCTCTCCTGTAATTGTTGGATATCAACCAGTTCTTTTGGGTACAGTGACTATGCATTCCTTCCATCTTATATTGATATTTTCTACATCATTCAAAATTTTATCCATAGAATTCTTTAACATTGCACCTTGAAGATTGATTTTTTTTTCTTGTTATTTCAGTTTGAGAAATGCTGAGTGTGTTCTTCCCATTTGCTTTTCTGCCTCCAAATCTGTACATTTCATTATAATACTTTATTTTGCCTTCTCTAGTTGCCCTTCTGTTTAGCTCTTTCATTTTGTCATTTATCCTTTCACTTTTACTACTTTACAATCAAAAGAAAGTTTGAGAGTATTTTCTAACATCCATTTTGGTCTTTTCTTTCTTTCATGTCTTTTTAATGACTTTTCTTCATGTATGATTTCCTTCATGTCATCCCAAACTCAACAACTTGTCTAGTCTTCATTCATTAGTAGTGTTCAATATATTAAATCTAGTCTTGGGATAGTTTCTAAATTAAGTAGAGACATAATCAAGGTTGTATTTTATCTCCTGTGGGTTTGTTTTAAATTTCTTCAGCTTCAACTTGAACTTGCATATGAGCAATTGAAGGTTTGTTCTGAAGCTAGCCTCTGGCCTTTATGACTGATATTGGGCTTCTCCACCCTCTCTTTCCCAGATGTAGTCAATTTGATTCCTGTGAATGCCATCTGGAGAGTTCCTATAGATTATCTTGTCAACACATAGCTCACCTAAGTTTGTGTATTTCAGCATCTTAGGAGTTATGTATAGCACTATGATAGTACTTGGGAAAATAGCAAAAATTCAGAAAGAAACTACTCCTTGGTGAGAATGTCCAGATAGATTACTATAAAATAATTATTAAACAGTTAACCAGTAAGTGAGGAGTTGATTCAACTTACAGAGATCCCATGTGTGCTAAAGTAGAACTGTGCTCCTTAAGATTTTCAATGGCAGACTCTTCAGTGTTAGAGGGCATTTTCTCTGGACACTCCGTAAAGTCTACTTCATTCAAGTGTGACTCTAGAGGAGTAAGAGGTACAGAAGCTCAGTGGATGACTGAGTTTAAATTTCTTCTACCTCAGTAAAATCAGAGTTTAGTGTTCATTTTCATTTATTTAAGTGAAATGAAGGTAGTAGTATTGTATGAAGGCCTCCGTTTCTGAATTGAGATTTGTAATTGTTAAATTTCTAGAAGGGATGCCACAATAAGCCTTCTGCAATATCTCATCCTAAATGGACTAGATGAGTTGTTTGAGAGAGCAAATTGTGTTGTCATTATGTTATTTTTGCATATTTCTATGTATGATTGAAAGGAATTCTAGTGGCATGGTGCCTAAGGCATTGGACTGCTAGCCAGAAAGTTCGTGTTTCAAACCCACCAGCCACTCTGCTGAAGAAAGATGGAGCAATCTGTTTTCATAAACATTCATTGCCTGAGAAACCTAAAAGGGGTTACTATGAGTCAGAATTGACTCAATGGCAGTGTGTTTTGTTTGTGTGTGTGTATGTGTGTATGATTGTGTCCTTTTAACTGGTAAACCACACAGATAAATACAATAAAAAGAAAAGCAGAAACCTGGTATAAAGGGATAAAATAAGTCTTAACAAAGGAAGCAGAAGAAAGTCTTAGTGATTTATATATATATATAAATAAAACTGCATTATCATGACACAATGGTTAAGCCCTCAGCTACTAATGGAAAGATTAATGGATTGAATTTAACCTGTGCCTCCACAGGAGAAAGCCCTGGTTACATATTCCAGTAAATATTTCAACCTAGAGAACCAATAGGGAAGTCCTGATCTGTCAAAGAGGGTCATTGTTGGTTTGCATCTTGAACTTTAAAATGCACTGTACAGTCAATCTGACACATGAATACAGACAATATCTGTTTAAATTTTGAGTATGAAAGCACATTATTTGAAGAAATCTATATCAGGAACATAAAATGCCCTACATATTGATTTCAAAGCATTAAGAACAAACTAGGGCAAAAGAGGAAAACTAAGGCAATATTCTGGCAGTTCAACTTCACTTAAGGGATAATTGAACATTAAAAAGAAAAAAAGATCAATCCAAATCTGCCATTTAAAAGATTTCTTAGACTTAGTATTTTTGCACTCTTTGCAAGATTTGATTATTTATATTTTATTATCTCAATTTCAAAGAAAAATACTCTCAGGTTCTGCAGGTGCAGATGAGATTGGCATTTGACATATGATGTCAGAGGAGAATCTAAGGTAAGGTAGCATGTAAGATCTGCTTTAATGACTCTAACCTTGAAATTTTAAGGAAATTTATAAGTTAGATTAACCATTTTATGTCCAAAAAAAAAAAGCTTGGAAAATAAATTCTCTTCTTAAGTGTTTTCTTTCATGCTGCAATGTAATTTGATGAAAATAGAGAGAGGGAAGTACACACACACAACAACTTTCCTTATATCTCTATGTTCCATATAAATTTGATTAGTCTGGAGGTAAATGGCTTATTGAGAAAGCTGAAGTGTATGATGTATTTTCTAGAATTTTGATGGAGACATACAAAATGATAATTATTCATATATCTATATCACTTTATAGTTTAGTAAAAGTATTCAAGTCCAGAAGTATAGAGACTTTTCTTTATACATATAATTTTGGCTGACTATAAAATAATCAGGGAGCTCTGGTAACATAGTGCCTAAGGCACTTGACTCCTAACCCAGAAGGCTGGTGGTTCAAACCTACCAGCCACTCCTCAGAAGGAAGATGGGGCAATCTACTGCCATAGTGATACTGCCTTGGAAACCCAAGGAGGGGTTGCTATGAGTCGGGTCCGACTTGACAGCACATAACAACAACAACAACAAATAAAATAATCAAGTCAGTCATTACATATCCTTCACTAATTTATTCACCCCATAATTATTAAGCACTTACTATATGCCTATATATATATATAGTATATATATGACTCGACGGCACATAACAACAACAACAACATATGCCAGTAAGGAGCTCTGGTAGCATAGTGGCTAAAGCACTTGACTGCTAACCAGAAGGCTGACGGTTCAAACCCACCAGCCACTCTTCGGAAGGAAGGTTGGGCAATCCTACTTTCGTAGTGATACTGCCTCGGAACCCAAGGAGGGGTCGCTATGAGTCAGGGCCGACTCAACGGCACACAACAACAACAACATATGCCAGTTACTCTTTTTTATTAATCTTAAATTTAATTCTTTTATATAAAGTGTTAAATATTTAGTAGTGAAAGAAAGTACCTTATAATAGAGGATAATGATGAAGGTTTCAGAATTAGAAAAGAAGACTTTAAATAAAGGAAGTATAAAATACATGTTTACTAGGGAATTAACCCTGGGAGCTCTGGTAGCATAGTGCCTAAGGCACTTGACTCCTAACCAGAAGGCTGGCGGTTCAAACCCACCAGCCACTCCTCAGATGGAAGATGGGGCAATCTACTTTCGTGTTGATACTGCCTCAGAAACCCAAGGAGGGGTCACTATGAGTCGGGTCCAATTCGACGGCACATAACAACAACAACAATAGGGAATTAACCCAGTAAGCCAGAAAAGAAAAGTGAACAGATTTTTTTTTTATTTACTGTACATAAGAAAAGAGGAATAGAAATGCCAAAGAGAAGAACCTGAAGCTAGAGTCATAATTATGCAGAAAAAAATTATGTTAAACAGATGTCTCTATGAATGGCACGGTTGGTTATTCTGTGCATGGTGTGGTATTAAAGGGAGTATAATCATCAGGTTTAATCATCCTGTAGCTGAGTATACAGAGAAGTGGAGGAGGTACACCCATAAAAATGCAATTAGAGTACATTTAGATGAATTTTAAAGTAGTCAAACTTCAATATGAACAGAGAAAAGCAAAAAGCTAATTCTTTCTTTTAAATATTAAGAGAAAATACCACAGTTGTGAGTAGTGTGTTGAAAGTGAAAAACTTAAAGAGCAAGGCTTCTGATAACTGCACATTTTTAAAGTGTGGTCAGAATGAATGGTCCTAAAGAGAAGATGATGCTTGGAAAGGAAGTTGAGATAATCTGTAAGGATCTTGTCTATATGATAGGGGTTAGGTGTTACACTGCTCCAATGGCTCCATTGGGACATTTCTTACTAGATTCATTTAACCTCTTGCTGGTCAGATAAACTACGGTCTGATACATGAGTTCATGTTAAACTTACTCCTTAAAGTATGCAAATCTTCTACAGTGGTGGAGGGAGCTTGTTACAATTATCTTGGAAGATTTCTATATAGGATACGCCCTGCCATTGATTTGATTCTGACTCATAGTGACCCTACTGGGTTTCCAATCTTAATCTTAGCAGAAGTAGATTATCCTTTCTTCCTTCTACAGAGTGGCTGGAGGTTTAAACTGCCAATCTTCTGGTTAATAGTCAAATGCCTTAGACATTGGGCCACACTACCAGAGCTCCTTGTCTATATATGACAGAAGAGACTAACTGGCGAGAAAAGTATTCCTAAGCAGAGTGAGACATAGATAATGATAAATGTGTTTTGATTTTAAGCCATAGATTGACGATATTGACTCAAAATTCCACACACTTTATTAATATTGGAGAAAGGCAGAATTTGAAAGCCAGAACCTCCCAGCTTTGTAATTTCATGTTCCATGATCTACTTGGTTCTGTTCATCTTCCAAGTACTGTGATCTAATGTATCTATACCATGGGAACATACAGAAACCTTGCTTTTCAAATTCTAATGTGAAGTAGATTGTTTATATCTGGTATCTTTGGTGGGGGCAGAAAATAATAGTCAAGTATTTGTATCCCTTGCTTGCATTTCTGTAGCGATTAATTCAGGATTGCCTGACCTGGCTTATCTTCCTTGTCTGTATCATCAATTTGATACAAAATCATTACCATAAAACTATTTTTATTTAAATGACTTTTGTCAATGAGTAAGAACAAATACTATGTTAAAATAAAAGATATTTGCTGAAGTTTCAGAACAATTTGAACCAGAAGACACTTCAAAAACTACTGTTTTTTTTTTTTTTTTTTTAACTTGGTGAGATCTCAAGTGTCTTTGGTTCAAACTGTTTTGAACCTTCACTAAATCTCTTTACTTTTATTTAAACATAGTATTTTTTCCTAGTCATTGATAATGGCCATTTAAATAATAATAGTATTATGATAATGGTGGAGTGAAAGAGGCAAATTTATGAGATAAAATCAAGAAATAAAGGTGCACTATTTTGACTGGATGTTGCCAGATCTGGCAAGCCAGAGTCAGGATAGCTGGAAGCACAGGCTTCACAGGGTGACTGACTGAAAACACGAGTGTGACCTATCTGGATTAGTCAGTTGTGGTGCAGTGAATTCCTTGGTATGGCTTTTCTAGCCAGTCTTTGTAACTCCCATTGGATTACTGGGCGGGACAGGTAAATAAGGGGTGTAGCACTCTGATGAGGAGCTCTGGTAGCGTAATGCCTAAGGCCCTTGACTGATAACCAGAAGGCTGTGGTTCAAACCCACCAGCCACTCCTCCGAAGGAAGATGGGGCAATCTACTTCCATAGTGATACTGCCTCGGAAACCCAAGGAAGGGTCACTATGAGTCAGTTCTGACTCGGTGGCACCTAACAACAACAACAACAACAGAACTCCGATGTTGGGATTGATTAGTTTTATCATTCTGCTAGGCTTAAAATGAGCCCTTCTAGAGGAAAAGGGAGCTCTGGTAGCATAGTGCTTAAGGCACTTGACTGCTAACCAGAAGGTTGGTGGTTCAAACCCACCAGCCACTCCTCAGAAGGAAGAAGGGGCAATTTACTTCTGAAGTGATACTGCCTTGGAAACCCAAGGAGTGGTCGCTATGAGTAGGGTCTGACTCCACAGCACACAACAATAACAACAACAACATGAGGAAGAGGGTAGATCTCAATCATCAAGAGATAAGAGCTGGAGATAAAGTAGAGTGTGTCCTTGACCCAAGATCCCTGCATTGGACCTCCTTGGCAAAGACATGGAAGAAAGAGATGTCTTGGAAGAGAGAGAAGCCCTGGCAGAGAGAGATACCCTGGCAGGAGAGACAGTGACAGTGGAACCAAGCAGCACAAGACAGAGCAGCAGGCTTACCTGGCTCACAGAGTGAGAAAGCTGAATGCGCTTGGGCAGGAGACCTGCTGATGGTGTGGGATGCACCTAGGTGTACCTATCAGGAGAGCTTTAAGAGCTTTGTAACACTTGCCTAAGCAGGGCAGAGGCCAGGCTAAGAGACCAAGGCCCTGAAAGGCAAGCCTGAGGGCACAGCAGAGGGGAGACTGTACTGATTGGAGAATTGTATTCTGAACACATTCCTGAACCTGAATTGTAGCCTGTTATTTCGCTAATAAACCCCCAATAGTGAGTATTGCTGTGAGCTCTCTGTGGCCATTGCAACAAGTCATTGAACCCAGCAGAGAAGTAATGAGTGCAGTGGGACAGACAGTTGGTATCAGAATTGGTAAAAAGCTGGAGGGTGGTGACTTGTCTGACCTCATAGGAATAAGCCTTGGGCTGCTGATGGTGATTGTGTCCTCTTGTTAGAGGAGGTCAGAAGATACAGTCCCCAAATCCTTGTTTACAGCTGGTATCAGAAGTGGGATTCATTGCAATGGCTCCAGACTCATGAAAGTTTGGGATTTTGTAAGAGAGAAAAGGAAGGAGCCTGGAAAGTGAATCTTGTGATTCTTAGATGATTTCTTTGGTTGTGGTTATCTGTAATGGCAGAATATAGAGATATTAAGATGCAGCTGAGGAAAAAAGAGCCAGAGGCAAGAGCCAGGACAATTAAAGGAGACAATTGATCTGAAGGCTAGGGCTTTTGGTTTCACTCAACCAAAGGCCCAAGGCCATATACATAGAATGGGAAAATAATCAAGGTGAAGAGATGAAAATGGAATTTCTTAGAAAGGATTACATGTTTATCTGAATGTACTATGGCTATTGAATGTTCTCTTACCTAATTGTATGCCCACCTTTGACCAATATTTTACTGGATATGTTAAAAGGGGTAATAGAATTTGCCCAGAAGAAACACAGGCTTTTGTTACAAGTCCTGTGTGTAGAGTGTAGGGAGCTTAGGTAAACCTGAGCCCCACTCAGAACCTTCACAGTCAGGACATTTGCTTTTGAAAAGATATGGAGATTAATCTATATCTGTTAAGAGGATAGAAGATTTGCATTTGAATGAAGGACCTTCAGAGAAAGAATAACTTGCTTTTTGAATTTCAATTAGTTTGGCTTTGGGTACATCAAGGCAGAAAAGTCATGGTCCATGACAGAAACTCCTTCCACAACTAGAAATTAAAGGAAAGTGGTGAATAGATGGTGTTGTATGCTGCTTGCTTGGAACCACCTGGGTCTACTTGATGAGTGGTAGTGGGGGAAGTGCAGCAATGAAGAAATGGGCTGAGTCTGGTACTCTTTGACCTAGCCTAGGGAAACTATGGATGAGAGGAAGGGCTGGCTGCTCTGAAGTACAAGGAGTTGTATGGACTTCTGAGCCTATGGGCATGGAACTGGTCCGTGAGGGCTAGGGATGAGAGATAGAAAGTGCTGGCTGCTCTAAAGTGAAGGGAAAAGTGTGACTCCCAAGGTTGCATCTGGTACTCATGATCTATCTCAGATGTCTAGGGCTGAGCTGGCCAGAACCCAAACAAATGAAGAGGAAGATGTTTGACACTGAGCTGGTGTTAAGTTGTTGCAATTTGAATGGCCTTCTCTGGACTGAACTTTGCTTATTTACGGATGCAAAGCCCAAACTTTTAACTAGAATAAAAAATTCTTCAGAGAAAGAGGAACTTAGAGTACTAGTTTGATAGGTATAGGTAACCTAGAAATTGGTTATCTAAAATGGTGGAAGATAAAGATATGAAGTGGCAGGTTTACACGAGATTACATGGGTGTGCTTATTCTTAAACTGATTGTGGAAGGGATGCTAATCTTTGAGGTATGAAAGGGACAATGGCTAGAAAAGCCAGGGGGTGGCCTGTGGTGCAGTGAGTTACTTGGTATGGCTTTTCTAGCCATAATCTTTGTAACTCCCACTGAATTACTGGGTGAGACCATGCAAATAAGGTGTGTAGAACTCTGATGTTGGGATGGGTTAGTTTATCATTCTGCCAGGTTTAGAATGAGTCTTCCTGGAGGCAGAGGGGTGGACTCATTGCCATTAAGAAAGAAGAGCTGGAGGTGAAGTAGACTGTGTCTTTGGACCCAAGATCCCTGCACTGGACCTCCTTGGCAGAGATGCCTTAGCAGAGAAAGATTCACCTGGCAGAGAGAAACAGTCACAGTGGAACCAATTGGCATGAGATAGAGTGGCAGGCTTTCCTGGCCCACAAAGTGAGAAAGCAGAGTGCCCTTGGGCAAGACGCTGGCTGACGTTTTGGGGTGCACCTAGGTGTACCTATAAACAGAGCTAAAAGAACTTTGTAACACTTGCACAAGAAGGGCAGAGGCCAGGCTAAGAGTCCCATGGCCCAAAAAACAAGCTTGAGGGCACAGCAGAAGTGAGACTGTTTTGAGTGGAGAATTGTATCCTGAGCACATTCCTGAACCTGAATTGTAACCTGTTCCTGCCCTAATAAACCCCATAATCGTGAGTATTGTCTGTGAGTTCTGTGTGACCACTGAAATGAATCTTCACATCCAACAGAGAAGTAGTGAGTGTCATGGGATGGACAGTTGGTGCCTGAATTGGTAAAAGGCTGGAGGTTGGCAACATGGCAGGCCTCATAGGAATAAGCCGTGGGCTGCTACTGCTGATTGGGTCTTCCTCTTGTGAAGTTAGTGGAGCTCAGAAGATGCTACAGCCAAGTCCTTTTTTGCATTAGTTTAAATAAGTGACTAAGGGGGATTTGATTTCCTGAGGGCTGCTGAGGGAATTTCTGATAAAGATCTTATATCAAGACCCTCCCTTGTGAACATTCTTTTCATATCTTTAGTTTAAAGACAAGAGAATGTTTCTTTTATGATGTAACTAAATGTGGGTAAAGATTTCACAGGTACAAGGGAAATAAGCAAAAGTTAAGATAGAGTCACATCACTTGTCTGTCAGTTTGAAGAACAGTGATAGTTTGTGTGCTCCTGTGATGTGGGAGACTATATCAAAAGTATTTTAAATTCCAGCAGCATCAACCATGGTGGACAGGTTTCAGCAGAGCTTCCAGACTATGATAGACTAGGAATAAGGATGTGCTCTGGATTACTTTTGAATAAAAAATATATATATATGAGCACTGGTAACCTTATGAATAACAACAAAACATTGTCTGATATATGGCCAGAAGATGAGCCCCTCTGGTTGCAAGGCACTCAAAATATGACTTGGGAAGAGCTGCCTCCTCAAAGTATGTTGTTGTTGTTGTTATGTGCCTTTGAGTCGGACCTGACTCATAGCAACCCCTTCTTGGGTTTCCAAGGCAGTATCACTATGGAAGTAGATTGCCCCATCTTCCTTCCAAGGAGTGGCTGGTGGGTTTGAATCACCAGCCTTCTGGTTAGCAGTCAAGTGCCTTAGGCACTACACTACCAGAGCTCCTTCTTCAAAGTTTGTTGTTGTTGTTGTTGTTGTTATGTGCCGTTGAGTCAAACCCGACTCATAGCCACCCCTCCTTGGGTTTCCGAGGCAGTATCACTACAGAAGTAGGATTGCCCAACCTTCCTTCCGAGGAGTGGCTGGTGGGTTTGAACTGCCAGCCGTCTGGTTAGCAGGCAAGTGTCTTAGCCACTATGCTACCAGAGCTCCCCTTCAAAATATAGTCTCCCTTAATAACATGGATGGAGTAAAGCTTTTGAGACCTTCATGTGCTGATGAGGCACAACTCAAAATGGGAAGAAACAGATGCAAACATTCATCAGTAATGGGAACACTGTACAAATGTACAAAAAAATGAGAGTGTACAAAGTATGAATCTAGGAAAGTTGAAGCTGTTGAAAATGAAATAAAGCACATAAAGATCAATACCCTAGGTATTAGTGAGCTGTGATGAAATGGTACTGGCCATTTTGAAGCAGACAATCATATGCTCTACTATGCTAGGAATGATACATTCAAGAAGGATGGTGTCATATTCATCATCAAAAAGAACATGTCAAGATCTATCCTGAAATACAATGCTGTCAGTGATAGGATAATATCCACTCACCTGCAAGGAAGATGAGTTAATAATACTATTATTCAAATTTATGCACCAACTACTAAAGCCAAATATGAAGAAATTGAAGGTTGTTATCTGAAATTGCCCAAACATGCAACCAATGTGAAATGATAATTACTGATGACTGGAATGTGAAAGTTGGAAACAAAGAAGCATCAGTAGTTGGAAACGATGGTCTTGGTGAGAGAAATGGCACCAGAGATTTCATGATATACATTTGCAACACCAATTATTTATTTATTGCAAATATATTTTTCCAACAACATAAATGGTGACAATATATGTGGACCTCACCAGTTGGACTACACAAGAGTCAAATCAACAACATCTGTTGAAAGAGGTCATGGAAAGCTCCTTAATCAGTCAGAACAAAGCCAGGGGCCAATTGTGAAAGAGACTATGAATTGCTTAGATGTCAGTTTAAGTTGAAGCTGAAGAAAATTAAAACAGGTCCACAAGAGCCAAAAAAAGACCATGAATATATCTTACCCGGATTTAGAGACCATCTGAAGGATAGGTTTGAGCTGTTGAATACCAAAGATTAAAGACCAGACAAGTTGTGAGAAGTCATCAAAAACATATAAATTAAGAAAGCAAAAGGCCATTAAAAAGACAGGAAAGGAAGAGAAGGCAAAAATGGATGTCAGAAGAGACTCCAAAACTTGCTCTTGAATGGAAAGTAGCTAAAGTGAATGGAAGAAATGATGACATAAAAGAGCTAACCAGAAGATTCCAAAGGGAAGCTTATGAAGAGAAAGTATTATAATGAAATGTGCAAAGACCTGGAATTAGAAACCCAAAACAGAAGAACACACTCAGCATTTCTCAAGTTGAAAGAACTGGATAAAAAATTCAAGGCTTGAGTTGTGATATTGAAGGATTCTATGGGGAAATATTGAACCATGCACAAAGCATCAGTAGAAGATGGAAAAAATACACAATATCACTGTGCCAAAAAGAATTGGTTGATGTTCAACCATTTCAGGAGATAGCATATGGCATTAAAGGAAGATGCAGTGAAAGAAATGATAAAACCCAAACCCAAACCAAACCTACTGCCATCAAGTCAATTTCAACTCTTAGTAACCCCCATTTAGTTTCCAAGGCTGTAAACCTTTTCAGGAGTAGATTGCCTCATCTTCCCCTCATGGAACAGCTGGTAAGTTTGAACTGTCAGTCTTCTGATTTGTAGCCAAATGCCTTACCCACTATGTCATTAGAGCTCCTTAACAAAACAAAAGGCTCCAGGAAATTGATAGAATGCCCATTTAACTGTTTCACCAAATGTAGGTATTGTAGAAGGCACTTATTCATCTATATCAAGAATTTTGGAAGAGAGCTACTTGATAAATTGACTGGTAGTGATCCAGGCTAGTGCCATTCCAAAAAAAAAAGTGTTACAAAAGGAAGTCAAAATTACTGAATAATATCATTAATATCACAAGGAAGCAAACTTTTGCTGAAGAAAATTCAGAAGTAGTTACAGCAGTATATAGACAGGAAACTTCCAGAAATTCAAGCCAAATTTGGAAGAGGATGTGGAATGAGTTGTATCATTGCTGATGTTGTGTGTGGATCTTGGCTGACAGAAAAAAATACAAGGAAGTTGTTTATCTCTGTTTTATTGACTATGGGAAGGCATTCAACTGTGTGGCTTACACGGATTATGAATAACATTATGAAAAACAGGAATTCCAGAACTCTTAATAATTATCCTCATGAGGAACCTGTACAAAGACCAAGAGACAGTCGTTCAAATAAAACCAGAGGATACTGCATTGTTTAATATCAGGAAAGATATGTATTGGAGTTGTATCCTTTCACCATAGTTATTCAATCTGCATGCTGATAAAATAATCCAAGAAGCTAGACTATGTAAAGGAGAACATGGCATCAGGATTGAAGGAAGACTTATTAAAATCTGCAATATGCAGAGATACAATCTTATTTGTTGAAAGTAAAGAAGACTTGAAGCACTTACAGATGAAGATCAAAGATTTCAATACGAATTACACTTCAACATAAAGAAAACAAAAATTGTCACAAGTTGATCAATAAACAACATCATGATAAATGGAGAAAAGACTGATGTTATCATGCATTTGATTTTACTTGGATCCACAACAAATTCCTATGAAAACAGTAATCACTACATCAAATGATGTATTGCATTGGGCAAATCCACTAGTGCTAAAAAACAACAATGTCATCCTGAAGAATAAGGTGCACCTGACCCCAGCCATGGTATTTCCAATAGCCTCATATGTATGTGAGAGCTGGATAATGAATAAGGGATACTGCACAAGAATTGATTCATTTGAACTGTGGGATTGTTGAAGAACACTGAATGCATCATGAACTGCTAGAAGAATGAACAAACCTGTCTTAGAGGTAGTACAGGCAGAGTGCTCTTTAGTAAGCAGAGGGGCCAGAGTTTGTCTCTTACATTTTGGTCATGTTGTCAGAAAGTCTAGTCCCTGAAGAAAGATATCATTCTTGGTGAAGTAGTAATTGTTGTTGTTGTTATGTGCCGTCGAGTCAAACCCGACTCATAGCAACCCCTCCTTGGGTTTCCGAGGCAGTATCACTACGGAAGTAGGATTGCCCAACCTTCCTTCCGAGGAGTGGCTGGTGGGTTTGAACCGCCAGCCGTCTGGTTAGCAGGCAGGTGTCTTAGCCACTATGCAAGGAACTCCAACAATGAGATTGATTTACAAAGTGACTGTGATGATGGGTTGACACATGGCAACAATTGTGAGGATAGCATAGTGTTTCATTCTGTTGTACATAGGCTTGCTATGAGTTGAAACCAACTTGATAGCACTTAACAACAACAAGATGGAGTTAGTCTAAACCTGGACCAATCGTTCTAATACTAGTCAAGTGCTTCAGTTTTGGAAATTTCACACAGCATGTTTTATGTGTAGTTACTTTCTGTAATGCTGATAAATAAAAACAATTACAGATTTCTACAAAAAGAAAAAAAAAAAGTGTATCCAATGTGCTCATTGCTGGTATTACTGTTTCCAAAGGGGATGACTTTTCACCATAGTACTCCTCATTAGGAACTCCTTTCTCATGTACAAAATAATACAAAACACCCACTCTTTTACTCTCCAGATGCTTTTAGAAGAGGAAGCCACATATAGAGTTTAGAAAAAGAGCTAAGCAAACAGGCTAAGGCAAAATGAGTAGCATTAACTTTCTGAAAATATGGTGAAGGTAAGGTGATAAATCCTGGAGGTATGGCAAAAAAAAAATATATAATTAATAAGACAAAGTGGAGCATGGAGCTGAAAATCTAAAATTTTTTGTCCTTTGATAAGTCAGGCACAGTGCTAAATATTATACATTTAATTCCTCTCTTAGCCTTCACCATAGTAATCCAAGAAAGATATTATCTCATGCAGCCTGGAGAGATTAGATATTTAATTCAAGGTCACAAACCTTGTAATTGATTGAACTAAGATATGAAACCAGTTGCCTTTATTATCTATATTCAACTTCATTTCCAGGAGGGACAATTGGGCAAAAGTGGTGAGGACATGAAAGAATGTCAATAGCATTACAATGAAAAGTGGTACAAATCTGTCTCGGGAAGACACTAATCTTTGCCATGTCAGAATTCTTTCTAAGTTCTAATGAGGAGAAGAAATTTAAGAAATGCTGTTATGGAGTTTTTATTGATTTATATGTGCTCTATATGGTTCAATGATGATCTCTAATTGCATAAGGTATAAGTCACTATTATGTTTTCAAAATATATAAGTAATCATAATATGAACTTAGAAATAAACATTGGTATACCTTTGTGAGGGTCTCTAACATTAACAGTAAGTCATTAGAAACCTGTAAGTCATGAGAAAATTATTTAGAATATTTTTGAACTTAGACATAGAAGCATAAAAGTATGTGAAACATGTGATAAGCTTTAAATTGACTTTAATCTGGCATGTTGTGGTAAAAGAAGACATATAGTTAATCTTTATAAACTAGCCTTGAGACATAAATCTAAACAAACTTCTTAATTTTTAATTTTGAAGAAAGCTGCTACTTTTGGCTAGTCTCTAACTCTGGAGAAAATACCTAACATACTAGTCTTGTTTTTACATCACTCTTGTTTTTGTCTTGTGGAATAAAGGTGACAGATTTACATATAAATCCTAAATTTCTGCTCATTCACTGAAAAAAAGGAAGAAGCAAAAGTTAAGAGCTTGCTGGGACTCCACCTGCCACTGCCAACCTTTGACTCTAGATATAAGGGACCTCTACTGAGTTTGAGCCGTGCTTAAGTCTTCCTCAGAGACTTCTCCTTAAAGATAATATCCTGAACTCTGGAGATTTAAACTCTAACTACTGAACTAATGGTGTAATTGTGATTTTTAATTCCGATTCTCTAGTTCTAAATGAATGTTGTGAGATCTTACTTATGTGCCTTGCCATGACTGCCTTGGAAGAAACTAACATATAATATACTTGTTGTCAGCTGCCATTGAGTCATCTCTGACTTACAGTGACCTTCTTATAACAGAACAAAATACTGCCTGTTTTGCCCCATCTTCACAATTTTTGTTAAGTTCGAGCTCAATGCTGCAGCCTGTCAGTTCATCCTATTGAGGGTCTCCTTTTTCACTGCCCCTCTGCTTTACCAAACATGATGTCCTTCTAACATACTTTCAAGCTTTTAATTTTATTTTTTCCCAAAAGTTGTTTGGTAAGTAGATATTAGAAAGTAAAAACTATTTTTCTATAGTAGTAAATACTATAAAGTGTACCCATGTTTTCAAACTATCTCCCAAAACATTACTTAATCTAAAATGCAGTAATAAACCATAATGCAAAACAACCCTCATGCAATACCACTAATTAGAAAAAAAACAGCAAATAATAAAATATAATAAGCATTCATTTTAAATTGATCTTGATGCTTAATATGCGATTATTGTTGTTGTTGTTGTTGTTGTTGTGTGCCGTCGAGTCAGCCCCGACTCATAGCGACCCCTCCTTGGGTTTCCAAGGCAGTATCACTACGGAAGTAGGATTGCCCAACCTTCCTTCCGAGGAGTGGCTGGTGCGATTATTAGTAGATACTAATGAGAAGAGAATGAGGAGGTGGGAGAAAATGGTTTTATATTTTCTGAACAAAACTTATGGATGTTTTCCAGGGCTTTAATGTATTATTAAGGAGCTCTGATGTTGCTATGGTTAAACCATTGGGCTGATAACCCAAAGATCAGTGGTTTGAAGCCACCAGGTGCAATACAGAGAAAAATGTGGCAGTCTATTTCCTTAAAGATTTACAGCTCTGGAAACCCTATGGGGCAGTTCAATTCTGTACTGTAGAGTCATTATGAGTCAGAATTGACTCGATAGCAGTGGGTTTAGTTTTGGGTTTTAATGCATTAGTATTATTATTTCTTTTTCTTGATTGAAGTTTAAAAAATCTGAAAAGCAATATCTACTCACTTTATGCTACATGATAATGGATCCTTATGTACAAGACATCCATAGAATTTTAACAGACTTCTATGACAATCAACTTCGGGCATGACTGAGGATATTGAGAGATCTATGTTATCACAGTCAAAATAGAACTACGCTACAATAAGTGAGGCAGAGTAGAAACCAGCTAAGCAAATATTCTTACAGTCTTGAAAGAGTAATGTTATCTCTGTGCTAGGTGGTTTCTGAGCATTTACTCCTATATCTTTACTAATTAGAATAGCAAGTAAGTTGTGAGAAGAGAAAGGAATAAAAGAAATTTGCATCTTATCAAATAAAAAATAGAGACAGAAAGAGAGAGAGAGATGATAGGAGTAAGTTGTGCCTTATCTCTAGATTCCAAACCAAAAACCAAACTCACTGCCATCCAGTCAGATCCAACTCATATCGACCCCTCCTTGGGTTTCTCAGGCAATATCACTACTGAAGAAGATTGCCTAATCTTCCTTCATCTCTAGATTGAAAGATACTAAAGATCAGCGTATAATTTGCAAATTAGACTCTGTAAAGACATTTTTATTTCTAACTGCTAAAATTTCCAGAAGTGCTCTATAGATATTTGGGACCAAATAGGCCTTTCTATGGATCATATTGTTTTCTCATGGAATCTAAGTAAATGTTTTGTTTTTTTATTTGTTGCTATTTGATTTTTCTTATCATTTTAAAGTAGTTTCTCAAAGGGCTGGAAGTGCAGAAGATTACTAACCTAATTTTTACCTGCTGTTCTAACTGTTTTTCCATAAATAGAAGCAAGGTTTCCATGCCTCATTGAAAGAGTTCATCTGTTCGGTAGGGAAAGGGTTTGCTCTACTCTGGGACTCCTGAAACTTTTTTTGTTTGTTTTGTTTCAATTGTTGCTGTTGTTTATCTGTTTTTGTTCCTCAGTGGGAACCCAAATCAGCTTCTCTTCACCTCATTGCTCTCTCTTTTATCTCAATTATACTTTAAATTATTATATTTTGTTGTTGTTATGTGCCGTCGAGTCAGACCCAACTCATAGCGACCCCTCCTTGGGTTTCCAAGGCAGTATCACTACAGAAGTAGATTGCCCCATCTTCCTTCTGAGGAGTGGCAGGTGGGTTTGAACCTCCAGCCTTCTGGTTAGCAGTCAAGTGCCTTAGGCACTATGCTACCAGAGCTCCCTAAATTATTATATATGGATACAAAATAATTTGTGTAACAGATTGCATCATTTATTTGACAGTTTTAGCCGTCAATTACATAAACACTGGTTACTATTCACTCTAATACTACTTTCAGATGGTTCTTTCCTCTGTCTTAGACAATTTTGCCACAACATGCACTGATTAGTTGTAGGCTGACTGGTCAAAAATGGGAGGTCTCTTCAGATGTCATGGTTTTCTTTCAGTGCAACTCTTTGCTCTCAGAGACTCTCTCCTGTTTGCTCAAGTTGTGTTGATCCCTATATACTTTCTCTGTTTCCATCTCCTGAACTTAATGTTTCTACCTGGCATTCTCCTCCCTGTACCAACGGCCAGAAATTCTCAAGGCAATAAGCAGCTATCATTTTAGGGCTTATATTGTATGCTTCCCACTTCTTGGGAATCACTATCTTTCATTCCCTACTGTCTTGCCTGACACCTGACATACAGTGTGATTCATGTCTGAGGTTTTGATAATACAATTTTTTATATTTTGTCCATTTTTTGCTGTTTCATCTTGGCCAGAAGTAAAGTATCAGACACATATTTAATATTGAAAAAAATGCACTGAAATCCATCTTTCCTTACATCCTCATGAATAATTTTGTTGCTAGTATGATGCTCTAAGGTAAGCAAAATTATGTTTCATGTTTTTTAGATTTTATTTAATTTGCTTTACTTTTGCCTTTAATTGACTTCTTTTTTCAAAAAGTTTCCTTTAATTTACTAAAATGTCCACAAAATTATTGTATGCATATTCTGCCAGTAAGGAAATCCACTGTTAGAAAGTATGGTAGCATATCCTATACTATTCTGAATTGCCTATACCTATGTGTTAAAAATACACAGATAACTGCATATTGTGGTACAGTGAATTACTTGGCATGTCTCCTCCTAGCCATGGTCTTTGTGACTCTTATCAGATTATTAGGTGGAACTATGCAAATATAAGGTGTTTGTGGCCCACCAAGGGGATTGGACACCTTGTTAGTAATGTAAGTAAGTTTGTTACATGGTGCCCTTGTGGGGGTTGTTGTTGTTGTTGTTATTTGCTGTTGAGTCGGACCCTCCTTGGGTTTCCGAGGCAGTATCACTACAGAAGTAGGTTTGCCTAACCTTCCTTCCAAGGAGTAGCTGGTGGGTTTGAACCATCAGCCTTCTGGTTAGCAGTCAAGTGCCTTAGGCACTATGCTACCAGAGCTCCCCTTGTGGGGGTAGGACCATGAAAATAAAGTGTATGGAACCTTAATATGGGGATTGGTCAGTAGGGTCATTTCACTAGACTTAAGATGAGTCCTCCTAGAAGCAGATGGGGGGATCTCACTGCCATAAAGAGAAAGAAGCTGAGAGTGGAGCAGGTTCTTAGACCTGAGACCCTTCACTGAGAGATGGCAGAGAGACAGGGGCACCAGCAGCAGCAGAAACAAGAGATTGGCACGAGACAGAGCAGCGGGCTTGCTGGCCCATGGAGCTAGAAAGCTGAGTGTCTTTGGAAAAGAGGCATGCTGACAGAGTGTGATGCACCTCTATGCACCTATCTGCAGAGCTAAAAGAGCTTTATAAGACTTGCTGGAATAGTGCAGAAACCAGGCTGAGAGGCCAAGGATCAAAGAGAGGCATGCCAGAAGGCATGGCTAAGGGGAGGCTGTCCTAATTGAAGAGTTATATCCTGAGTGTTCCTGAACCTGAATTGATTGCAACCTTTCACTTACCTAATAAACCCCGTAATAATGAGTATTGTTTGTGAGTTCTGTGTGGCCATTACAATGAGTTATTGATCCCAGCAGAAAAGTTGTTTTTTCTGTGGGAGAGACCGTTGGTATCAGAGTTGGGAAAAAAGTTGGAGGGTGGTGTGGCATATCTGGACTCATAGGAATCAGCTTTCTGTTGTTAGTGTTCAACCTTCTCTCTCATCCTTGGAAAGTAAGAGGAGGTCAAAGGATTCCACCCTATGTCCTTTGCGCACATATATAAGACAAACAATACACCACTTGGAAGTAGTGGTTTGAATAGGTTCTGCATCTATCTACAAAGAGAAGCTATTAGTCCATCTGATACGTAATCACTAGAACAGCCAGTAATGTTGAATTATTCAGAATCCATTTTCCATACCTTGTACACATAAAATTATATTCATAAAATTATAATTAATGCTATATTAAAATGTCTATTTCTACTGAAAATTCTCATCAATAGCTATGAGCTGCCTTGTTTTTCAAAACGTAAAGACAATGCCCTATACATTGAAATTAGATTCTGTCAGGTAAGGTGATTTCAGGTTTGAAGATTGTCTTGAATAACTCAAATGTTTACTTCTTAAGATTCCTCAATTAAAACTCATAAAAATAATTTATTTGGGGATTAATTATTTTTATGAAACAAAGTCATATGTTTCCTATAAATTGAAACATAGTTTTAAACATCATTAAGTGTAACTCATTATAACAGGTTCATTTTTAATAAAAAATGAAGAAATACTACTACTACTGTTTCTAATTCAGAATCTTTGCCATAATATTCCTCAAGTCATAAGTTCCATCAAGAGAAGATAAAGTTTTGACTGTGCACTCTTCCCGCATGTAAGGAATGGAATGGTATTCTGAAAAAAATGTTATTCATCCCAATCTACATCCTTTCAACAAACTTAATCTTAAAATATTTTATTTATTTATTTTTTTCCAATTTCTCTGGAGGGTTTCTTTTGAAAGTTAGGTGAATACCAACATGTTATCCTTTGTTTTCCTTTTGCTATCTCTGTGTACCAGGAGATCCCACACACCCCACTTTGACCCTAGGCTATCTGATGTTTCTCTGCTGCTTACTTTTGCCTCTTTTTCAACTTATTTTTTTCTTTTAGTTATTTATCTGTGCTATTCCTTGGAGTCCCATGCTGAAAAGACATGACTTGACTGAAAGCTTTTAAAAGTCACGAATGAAATGAGCTCAGAAACTTGAGATATCCAGGTGCCAAGTGCAAACAAAAAAACTTCCCTAAATGCTGTAGTTTTTGGCAGTCAATAATATAAACCTTGTGAAGACATAGTAGAGGAATAAAATAATGGGGAATACTGACTGGAATATCAGAAAAGAAATCTAATCTTAATTTAATGGATAATAGTTGAGTCATTGATTTTGTTTCTTAGAACAAGCTTCAAAGAAAGTGGAATCTATTATTCCACTGTTGTGGGTTGAACGTGGAATGAGCGATATCATTGCTGCTGTCAGATGGATCTTGGTTGAAAGCAGAGAATATCAGAAAGTTGTTTGCCTATGTTTTACTGACTGTGGCAAAGGCATTCAACTGTATGAATCATAACAAATTATGGATAATATTGCAAAGTATGAGAATTCTAGAACTCTGAATTGTGCCCATGAGGATCTGTACATAGACCAAGAGGCAGTCATTAGAACAGAACAAGGGGTTATTACATGATTTAAAATCAAGAGAGATGTGCATAAAGGTTGTATCCTTCTACCGCAATTATTCAATCTGTATGCTGAGCAAATAATCTAAGAAGCTTGTATTGTGCATACATTCTACAACACAATAAGGTAATAATAACATAGAATCCAGGACATAACTCTGGCTGTTAATTAACTCATTAAATACTTAATAAACATTTAATAGGTGCTCCTTCAATATTCTGAATCTCAATGATAAAATATTTTTGAGTTTTAAAACATATCTTGTAATTTAACCCCAGAAACATAGGAGTTCAAATTCATCCATTTATTTATAAATTAACTCTGTGAATGCTCTTTAATTTTTGATATTGAAGTCATCAAAACTATCCTATAGTAATTTATATTCCAGGATTTTTTTTTTTTTTTTT
>NW_006922229.1:1069104-1070733 GCF_000298275.1 Orycteropus afer afer | reverse complement strand
TGACTTATTTCACTCAGCATAATGTCCTCCAAGTTCATCCACATTATGCGGTGTTTTGCAGTATTCCAGGAATTTTGCTATAAGTTGGTTTTATCTGGATTTTTAAAATGCTATTGGAGATGTCTGGAGCTCTGGTAGCGTAGTGCCTAAGGCACTTGACTGCTAACCAGAAGGCTGGCAGTTCAAACCCACCAACCACTCTTCAGAAGGAAGATGGGGCAATCTACTTCTGTAGTGATACTGCCTCGGAAACTCAAGGAGGGGTCGCTATGAGTCAGGTCCGATTCAATGGCACATAACAACAACAATTGGAGATGTCTTAGTGTGACTTTAACAAAGAGAAATTTATTTTCTCACAGTTTAGGAAGCTAGAAGTCCAAATGTTCCTGTTTGTAAGAGTTAGATTTGTGTGTCACCTTATGTAAGCCACTTTTTTAGTTAAACATCCTTCTTGGCATTGTTGTGATTGTATTTCATAGATGTGCTTAACATTTGTAATCAGTAGACTTAAAGTAAAGAAGATTATCTTTAATAATATGAGTGGTCATCATCCAGTCAGTTGGAAGTCCTTATAAAATCAAAAAGCTCACTGCTGTTGAGTCAGATCCGACTCCTAGAGACCCCTTCTTGAGTTTCTGAGGCAGTATGACTACAGAACTAGATTGGCCAACCCTTCTTCCGAGGAGTAGTTGGTGGGTTTGAACTTCCAGCCTTCTGGTTAGCAGTCAAATACCTTCAGCACTACACCACCAGAGCTCTCTGAAGTTCTTATGAACAAATACTATTATTTTCTAAGAATATTCTAGCATAAATTCTACACTGCCAAACTTTTTTCCAGCCTGCTATCTGCCCTAAAGATTTCAGATTCAAGACTGTGACATCAACTCTTGTTGAGTTTATTTTCCCATTTCAGACTCAACATTCCAATATCTACTAGACCTATTATCAAAAGGGCAGGGGGGCCACATCTTTTGACTTCCTCTAGCCCCACAAGAAGAAGACTGAGTCACCATCAATAGCCCAAGGCCTATTACTGCAAGGCCAGACATGCTGCCTCCCTCCAGCCCTTTTACCAACTGTTCCTCCCAAAGTACCCACCACCTCTCTCCTGGGTCTGATAATTCACTGAGGTGGCCACACAGAACTCACAGACTATAGGATTTATTAGGGAAGCACCAGGCTACAATTCAAGTTCAGGAAAAATGCTCAATCTCTCTCCCAGCCCACAGTCTCTCTCCTAACAGTCTCTCACAGTCTCTCTCCCAACAGTGCATGTCTCTCTCAGCAATGCGTGTCTCTTTTGTCTCTTTGCCAATGGCGCATGTCTCCTCAACCAGCAGTCAGAGAGAGAGACTTCTGCCTCTAGGAGCCTCCTTTTGAGCCTGGCAGAGTGGCCAGACTAATCAATCATAACATCAGAATTCTAAGCACCTGAGAGAGAGCAGGAAACTCCCAGAACATTGCTTTGTGTTGTGCCCAACAGAAATACCCCAGGTGGATAACTTTTACAGTCAGGAGCTCCTCAGTTGCCCACAGCAAATTCCACCACAGAGTTTACAAAGACTTATGGATAGAAAAGCCACACTAAGTAATTTACTACACAGCACCTATCTATTGTTTGACTAAAAA
>NW_006922229.1:1057158-1068749 GCF_000298275.1 Orycteropus afer afer | reverse complement strand
GGGTTTGAACCGCCAGCCGTCTGGTTAGCAGGCAAATGTCTTAGCCACTATGCTACCAGAGCTCCCGAACTATTGGATAGAAAACCAATTTGCTCTGTGAATATTCACCCAAATCACAATAAAAAGTTTGTGAAAAGAGATTTCAACATCACTCATCCCTGAGTTTCCAGTCTACTAACCTACATTGCATATTTTATATTGACAATCCTGAAAATCATGGTAGCCGATTCTTTAAAATAAACACCGATATTTGTCTTATTGCTTCTGTTTCTCTGGAGAACTCTGATGGCATTCTCAAATTTTATCATAGCATTATAAATGTTGAATTATTTTTTACTGAATGATGATGAACATAGAGAAAAGTACAGAAATAGGAAATCCTTTTTTCGTTAGATGATTTTTAAAAAATTATTTATTTATTTATTTATTTTTTATTTTTTCAGTGTTCCCTCCCCCACACACACACTTCTGGTAACCAACAAAGAAAGTTTCCTTCCATATACAAACTTTTACTTGACTTTTTACAATAAAGACCTAATACAATATTTGTCCTTCTGTGATTGACTTACTTCATTCAAGAAATAGTAAATCTTTGATACAATATAAACCACTGAAACAACAGAAGTAGAGTCATCAATGTAGACAGAGAGTGTCACATACATAGGAAAAGTATAGGTTATTTAATTAATATTGCTGGGGAGTTATTTAAATATACGGGAAAAAAATCCACACAATGAATTCTTAATGGATCAGAAATAAAAATTTAGAAAATATTAAAATGGATGGTTTTTTCTTTAAGGTAGGTAATACTTTATTTAAGGGAATGCATTAAGAAAATATAGTTATGATATATTGATGCTGTTGCTACTGTTATGTGCTGTTGAGTCGGACTCGACTCATAGCGACCTCTTCTTGGGTTTCCTAGATTAAAAATAAGACTTACCATTTATTATAAAACAGTACAAGATGGCAAAAAATATAAATCACAAGGTGAGAGAAGGTATTTACCAGGCATTTTTAGTTTTATATTTCTTAAACTATTTTGTTGGTACTTGGATATTTGCTTTTTTTCCTTCCTACATTCTGTTTATAATAAAACAGAATATTTTTAAAACATTCAAAAATTGCCTAATTTTTATATTTATGCATTTCTTATATTTGCTAATTAACATTTTTAAAAAAATAAACATTATTAAATGCAAAAAAAACAAGCACACTACCGTGGTGTCAGATCTGACTCATAGTGACCCCTCCTTGGGTTTCTGAGGTAGTATCACTACAGAAATAGATTGCCCAACCTTCCTTCCAAGGAGTGGCTGGTGGGTTTGAACTTCCCTATATTTGTATAAGGGAGCTCTGATGGCATAATGTCTAAGGCATTTTACTGCTAACCAGAAGGCTGATGGTTTCAATTCCACAAGCCACTCCTCAGAAGGAAGATTGGGCAATCTACTTTTGTAGTGATCCTGTCTCAGAAACCCAAGGAGGGGTTGCTATGAGTCAGATCCGACGCGACAGCAGTGAGTTTGGTTTTTTATGGTTCTATATTTGGTTAAGATATATTGATTATTTCACTCTTTGCAATATCATAAAACATTACAGAATCTTACCTTTTTCTATGAAAATTATTAATCTCTTCTTTGAGAGACCACGTATATTTTGTAATGACTATGTGTTTTTTTAATAAAAATAGCTATATGAGAAATGTGGTTTTAAATTATTCCCAATAATAATTTGTATTTGAGGTGTTTATCAAAAAGCCATATTAATCATTCATTTCTTCCTTGATAAAAGGAAATAGTTTAAAAAGTAAAAAAGTTATACATATATGCCAGGAATTAAAACTTTTATATAATGTCTAAATGTAAGCAATTAACTCCTTCTATGAACATAAAGAAAGGATTAAAAAAAAAGTTAGCTCTGATGGCACAGTGGTTAAAGCATTTGGCTCTTACAAAAAAGAGGGTGATTTGAACCTACCACGTGCTCTGAGGAAGAAAGATGAGGCAGTCTGATTCTGTAAAATTTTATAGCTGTAGAAAACTTATGGGATGTTCTACTCTGTCCTGTAGGGTCCCTGTGAGTCAGAATCAACTTGATGGCAGTGGGTTTTGATTTTCTGTGCATAAAACTATAAAACAACTCATTGCCATCAAGTCAATTCAACTCATAGCAACCCATCCTTGGGTTTCAGAGGCAGTATCTCTATGGAAGTAGATTGCCCAACTACCTTCCAAAGAGTGGCTGGTGGGCTTGAACCACCAGCCTTCTGGTTAGTAATCAAATTCATTGTCTATTGCTTTCTTTTATTTTTTACTTGTGTAATATTCCATCCAGCTTTCATGTGTGATTTTTGATTTTTGGTTTAAATGATAATAATAACAAAAGATCAGCCACATCTATTGCCACATTAATATTCATCATCACATACAAACTTTTATTAGTGAAAAATTCATTTTAGGAGAGTGTTCTTTATTAAAATCCAATTTATTTTAGGAAAAAATTATTCCTTATGCCAAATTCCAAATAATCCACTGCCATCAAGTTGCTCATGACCAGCAGCAACCTCCATAGGTTTCCAAGGCTGTAAATCTTCATGGAAGTAGATTGCCTCATCTTCCTTCTAAAGGGCAGCTGGTGGGTTTGAAGTGCCAACCTTCTGGTTAGCAGCCAAATGCCTTACTCACTGCACCACCAGAGCTCCTTCTTGATTCTAGGTTAAATATTTTGTCTGTCCCTTATTTATTTTGCCATGACATTTCTTTGATTTTCAACTTCCTTGTTTATGAAATTAGAATGGTATAACTTCCCTACTTACTTCTTCAAGATAATTCTGTGAAAAATATGAATATTTTACTATTTTTAGTAATTTCTAATACAGTTAGAAAAGTACTAACTGATAATTGATATATAAACAATTACAATTCCCTAAGATTTGTTGTTGTTGTTGTTGTTGTTATGGATGGAGTCAACATATTGTGACCCCTATATGGAGGAGTTTCTTAAGTTTTTTCTAATTGAAATACATTTTTCAAAGTAAGATGCCATGATTAGTTTGAACTTGAGTGACAGATGTTATTCAAACAAATTCAGACTCTTCTTCAGAATTTGTTGGGCATATCAAGCTCAGATTGACAAGATTATTCTAACATTTTCTAAACCCTTTGACAGGGGAAGATAGTGTTTGATAACACTTCAGACATAATTCAGGATTTGAGTCTATAAATAGAGTATACAATTCTGTCTTACTAGAGTTCTTACATTGTGTGTGTGTGTGTGTTACCAAGATCTGTGGCTAAGGGAATCAGCAAATAAACCATTCTAAGACTGGTTTAGTGTTTAAACATCATTGGTTTAGTGTGATTGTTCTACCTTGTAAGTGTCAATGTTGGTTGTTTTTTGGGGATATAGCCACAAGGTATGCCTTCAAGAAATTCAAACTACTCTAAACAATGGTATCATTAGTTTGAGTTAAGAAAGAAAATGAGATGAAAGAGACTATGGAAATATTTAATACAATTTGTCACAAGGTAAAAGAACAAGATAAGAAGTAATATATATTAGCATGGGGAAATATATCTTAAAAGGTGTATTGTTTCATGTTAAGATCTTTTTTTTTTTGCATTGTTGGGAAATACTTATGTGAATTTAACAGAAAAATAAAATTAAGTCATTAATAAAAGAAATAAAAATCTACACGTAAAGATACTCCTTAAGTAATCTTCAGCACATTGATTCTAAGATTAAGAGAGAAAAAAAAAAAAGATAAAACAGCATGTTGTTGTTGTTGTTATATGCCATCAAGTAGGACTGACTCACAGTGAGCCCTCCTTGAATTTCTGAGGCAGTATCATTACAGAAGTACAATTGCCCAACCTTCCTTCTGAGGTGTGGTTGGAGGGTTTGAACTGCCAGACTTCTGGTTAGCAGTCAAGTGCCTTAGGCACTATGCTACCAGAGCTCCTATAAAACAGCAGAGGCTTATGAAATATACAACAAAGTTTAGGGTATTACGTTAGACTGGGCTCTCTAGAGAAACAAAAACCAGTAAAGCTTATATATATGTGTACATACATAGAGAAATTTATCTTAGGAAAATGGCTCACACACTTATAGAAGCTGGCCAGTCCAAAGTTCCTGGATCAAACGTCAAGCTGGAGGCTTTTCCCAATCTTGCAAGCTCAGGGGCTGAGGAGCTCAAGGTTGGCAGGCAGTACGCCAGCTGTTGACTCCAATGAATGACAAATCCAAGATCTCCAGGCCGAATGGCGGACTGTTCATTCACTGACAGTTGTAGGCAGCACAACAGAATCCTGATCCACAGAAGAATGTCTCTTTTCCCAGCATGTCCTTGGATATACTGAAGCAGGCCACACCCATAGGGCAACTTCCTTTCACCAGATTGCCTGCTCAAAACATTATCATCTGATCCCATCATGAGAATAACCACATCACAACAGCTTAAACCACACAGAATTGTGGTCAAGCCAAGTTGACACACAGCTCCAACTATCACAGGTATGATGATAGGGAATAAAAATGCATTTCTGATGGGGATGTGAAAAAGTACAAAAATTTTGGAAATACACATTATCTAAAATCTTTTTCAAAAATGAATTTCAGATTAAAAACAATTTAGTTATAAAATACTGATATAATATTAATCAAAATAAAACCAAAACCAACCAGCCTATGTCCAATTGTGGAGAGAAGATTGTTGATTATTTTGCATATATTTTAGAATATTATGCAACAATTAAAATGCTAATAACTGACTTTCAATAGTATAGAGAAAAGTGTCTTAATATTATATATAAAAGATAGAAACACTTCTATGTTAACTCACGGCCATCAAGTAGGTTCCAACTCATAGTGACCCCCCGCTTAGGTTTCCGAGGTAGTATCTCTTCAGAATTAGGTTCCCTGGTTTTCCTTTCGAGGAGAGTCTGGTTGGTTTGAACCATCAGCCTTCTAGTTAGCATTCAAATGCCTTAGGCATTATGCCACCAGAGCTCCTACAGTATAATATTAACTATAAAATTAATTCATAAAATGTCTGCAAATAAATCAAAAATTGTGAAAAAGGCTACCACTTTGTATAGATTTTCAATTTTCAAATGTTAGATGTTCTTATTTTCTAAGTTCACTATAATAAGTGAAGTTTTTTGGTTTTTTTTAATCAGATAAACAAAGATAATCACAAACACAAACAATCTGGACCATGCTTCGCCATTGTGATAGTTAAGGTTGTGTGTCAACTTGGTGGGACAGCGATTTTGAGCGGCTTGGGAATTGTGATGTAGTTATTCCCCATCATGAGATTGAATATTGTGTAATCACCTCCATGGTGGAATCTGCTGTGAGCAGCTGACCAGTTGAAGGGTAGTTGCCTTCAATGTGTGGCCTGCTTCTAGTACGTATGAGAGCTTTGGGAAAGGCTTCTGGGTTTTTGCTCCAGCATTTGGCCTGCTATTATCTCCATTTCCTAAGCTGAACCAGTGGCCTGCCATATTGCCTACTGATTTTGGGATTATTTCCTTCACAGCCTGTGAGCCAACAATCTACTATTTCACCTGTCAATCTTGGATTCATCAGCCTCAGAAGCCAGCAGTTTGCTATACTGCTTGTCAATCTTGAGTTCATCAACACTTGCAGTCAGCAGTGAGACAGGAGACACCTCCAGCTTGATGATGGATCAACAGACTTATTTAATACAATTTGTCACAAGGTAAAAGATCAAGATAAGAAGTAATATATATCAGCAGGAGGAAATATATCTTAAAAGGAGTATTTTTTCATATTTAGATTTTTTTTTTTTGCATTATTGGGAAATACTTATATGAATTTATAACAGAAAAGTAAAATTAAGTCATTAATAAAAGAAATGAAAATCAGAAGTAAAGATACTCCTTAAGTAATCTTCAGCTTCTCCCACTGTGTGAGCCATTTCATGGAGATAAACTTCTCTCCTTTTCTCTGGGTATGTATATATCTATAAGTTTCCCTAGTTTTGCTTCTCTAGAAAACCCAGATTGTTGTTGTTAGGCGTTGTCAAGTCGTTTCCCACTCATAGCGACCCCATGCACAGCAGAACCAAACACTGCCCAATCCCGCGCCAGCTCCATGATTCCTGCTATACTTGAGCCCATCATCGCAGCCACCAAGTCAATCCATCTCGCTGATGGCCTTCCACTCTTTCGTGGACCCTTCACCCTACCAAGCAGGACATCTTTCTCCAGAGAATGGTCCCTTCTGACAACATGACCAAAGCAGGTGAGATGAAGTCTGTCCATTCTCACTTCCAAGGAGCATTTCAGGTGCACTTCCTCCAGGACAGATCTATTAGTTCTTTTAGCAGTCCATGGTATCTTCAGTATTCTTCACCAGCACCACAACTCAAATGCATCAACTCTTCTTTGGTCTTTCTTGTTCATTGTCTAGCTCTCACATGCATATGAGGTGATTGGAAATATCACAGCGTGTGTCAGGTGCACCTTAGTCCTCAAGGAGACATCCTTGCTCCTCAGCACTTGAAACTGTTCCTTCGCAGTTGACCTTCCCAGTGCTACACGTCGTCTAATGTCCTGACTGCTGCTTCCATTGGCATCGATTATAGAACCAAGGAATGTGAATTTTTGGACAACTTCAATCTTCTCTCCATTTATTGTAATGCTGCTCATTAGTCCAGTTGTGAGGATTTTTGTTTTCTTTATATTGAGGTGTAATCCATACTGCAGACTGTATTCTTCCACCTTTATCAGTAAGTGCCTCAAGTCATCCTCACTTTCAGCAAGCAAAGTTGCATGGTCTGCGTATCTCAGGTTGTTAATGATTCTTCCTCCAATCCTGATGCCAAGTTTTTCTTCATATAGTCCAGCCTCTCAGATTATTTGCCCAGGGTATAGATTGAATAAGTGTGGGGAAAAGATACAACCCTGACATCATCCTTTCTTGATTTTAAATCATGTAGTGTCCCCTTATTCCGTTTGAACGACAGAAAACCCAGATTAAACACTCATATTAAATTATAGACCCCCAGACCCCAAACCATTCACCATTCTTAATTCTCCTCTTTTTCATGAAATCTCATATTTCACTAAATAGCAAATTCTGCAAAATATATCTTAAAATGTTCCTCTAATCTCACAACTCCCTCTGCTTCAAATGGCATTATTGTAGTCTAGTTTTGCCATTCTCTCAAGCCAGTGTTCTCTCTAGGTTGTCTGCTGGAGCCTATTTACACTGTAACCTTTTTAGCACAAAACAGTCAGAATTAAGTTAATACATATGTAGAAGAACAATATTGTTTTGATTAAAATTCAATTGCTTCTTGTAGTACTTTTATTTGTGTGTTAACTTGGCTGGGCCTGGTTGAGTGGCTGGGCAGCTGGTGGTAATTATTCCCCATGATGAGACTGGCAATCAACTCCATGGTGGGATCTACCACAAGCAGCTGAGTAGCTGCCTTTGGGATGTGGTCTGCTTCCTGTATATAAGCAGGAGCTTTGGGAATGATCTCTAGCCCATGGCACTCTTAGACCCTCCATGTAGCCCTGTCGTTGCTCAGCAGCCTGCTATGCTCTGCCGACCTTGGGACTTAAAATGGACTTAAGTCAATAGCCTGCCGTGTGGTAACATCGAGACTGTGCCTTTTTACTTTTCAACATTGGGGCTTCTCAGCCTCAGCAGCCAGCAGCTGTTTGAGTGAAGAAATGCCTCTAGCTCCAGTGGGCCGGGAGCAGGAGGCAGAGTTGGACCCCAAGGTTGAGACGCTTTACCCAGCCCCTAGAGCCTGGCACTTTGAACTTGGACTTAAAACCTCCAAATTGTATGAATAAACTCCAGTTTGTTAAGACCATACCATGTGTGGTATACTTCTGTCAGAGTGGCACTAGGTAACCAGAACACTTCTTTAGAATAATTAAGGCTTTTGAACATGGTCTAAAAGTTCTGTGTGATCTGAGTCCAGTTACCTTTCCAACCTCATCATCTCATTTTACAGTTTCTCTTATTCATTACCCTTTAGTCCTGTCAATCTTCTTTCTATTTCTAATACATCATCTTCTTTCCCACCTCATTTCCACGTAGCCCCTCTAGCCAAAATATTACATCTATTGGCAGGATCACTGGAGAAGCCAGATAATTCATCTCTCTGTTTCAACCCTGGGAGTTTAATTGACCTAAGGCCACAGCTGCTGTTCTCTGAAATTCATCTCTGGTTTTGCACCCAGTCTCATGCTTCCACAAGCTGCTCTTGGTCAAGGCATGGACATGGCAAGGATACTAAGGCAGGCTGATCCCTGGGAGGCACAATAATGCTCTGCTGGCTGACTTTGGTTCCAAGTCTCCGCAAGGTAATCAGAACACACTCATGCAATTTTTCTTTCACTTCCTTAGACTTTGGGTTAGACTTGGATCACTGGCAAATGGCTCTCCTAGACTTACCTGATTTCACCCTGTTTATTTCCTTTCATAGATATTCCGCCTAAGAAAATTTATACAAAATAACATATGCCATCTTTGCATCTGAATCTTGGAGAATCTGGACACATTCCTTCCCTCATGCCTTACTTCTTTTTGGATAAAATTTACATAATTTATAACTTCACTTGTTACTCTGTGTCCAATTACCTTTTTGGCTTGTTTGGTTTAAATAGTACTTTTTAAGATATACAATTGTCTTGTTTATTTAATTGTACATATTTCTTTTCAAAATGTATTTTCCACCACTGAAATTCAGCTTCATGAGAGAATCTTATCTCATTAGCCAATGCATTCTTACAGAATCTTAGAGATATTCAAAAGATATTTGTTAAATTGGTTTGTACTTAGGCTGTAACTAATCTGTGACCATTAAATAAAATGGACAAATTGCAGTTAAAGATTATGTAGCCATTGATTAGACCAACAAAATATCCCTCTCTAATTTGCTGAGGTACTGTCAATATGCTTATGTCCAAATAGATTGGCATGACCCTGGTCCATAGGAACGTATATCAATACTTTGACAGTATTTAAGCCAACTGCATATGTTGCCATTATATTTTGAAACTAAAGAGGAAAATAGGAAAAAAAAATTCTATCAGCTTTCCATTTTCTCATCTACTGGAGCATTTTACAGAGAATAAAAATTTTCCCTGTCATTTATGAGATTTGGACAATTTAGTTAGTGTCTTATTGCCCTGGTTCTGTCATCTAAAAATGAGGAAATAAGAGCTACTTAACTGTAATTATAGTTTGACATGTTTCTCAATATATATGCTGCATTATTAACATTGTTATTAATGCTATTTGTAAAAGTATATTCTCTTACTGATGCTTGTCTACTTTATAAATTTAAATTATTAGATGTTTACTTTTAAAGTTCAAATGGATAATTCAAATAAATCATATTAAGTACATGATATACTAAATATATAAATGAATTAATTTTAATAAAATAACTGTTTTACCATAAGAAAAATATCACAAAAAGGAAAATTAAAAAATTAAATATATTTCAGTCATAATCCAAATCTTCAGCAATTTATAGTTAGCAGTTATAGTGGAATGACAATATCCTCATATGATCTTCAGATTGTTTAATCTGTTGGAGAGAAGTGATGTAGTGGTAGTTCAAATATCTTTGATTAAAAGAATTAAAAGATTTTTTTTTTCTTTTCTTTCCTTCTTTCTTCACAACCTAATCCAAAAATTCACAAATATGCATATAATACACACTATATTCAGGAAGGAAGGTTTTGGTATAGAGTTACCATCCAGCGACATAGTAACTACTGTTAAAATGACTAAATCCAAGCTTTCTCCACTCTGCTCTCTCTGTTTTGTCACCCAATAATACCAATGGGAAAGAACTGAGCTCACAAAATACTCAAAACACAAAAGAGAAGGACAAATATGTGCTTATTTTAAGAAAACATGTTTTTTAAAAAATCTATAGCTTTGCTAACTTAGTAAAATACCCAAACATATATAAACACATTATTTTACTTAAGTATATTTAACTGTTAAGTTTACAAAAATAAAAAGTGTTTGTTTATACCAATATGACATAATATTAAAAAGATTCTTTGAGCAATATACTCTTTTAAGAACTATCTATGGGGTTGTGCAATCTACTTCTGTAGTGATACCGCCTCGGAAACCCAAAGAGGGGTCTCTGAGTCGGGTCCAATTCGATGGCAAATAACAACAATAATAAGGGATCAAAGTGATAGTATCAACTCTAAAGATTAGATAAGAAATGTAATGGCAAA
The DNA here is from genome assembly GCF_000298275.1 of Orycteropus afer afer. Classification (NCBI taxonomy): domain Eukaryota; kingdom Metazoa; phylum Chordata; class Mammalia; order Tubulidentata; family Orycteropodidae; genus Orycteropus; species Orycteropus afer. The sequence continues at coordinate 1,058,493 of NW_006922229.1, read as the reverse complement.
AAGTTCCTGTTAATGGGAGAGGAATAATTCAGAAACGGTGGGTGAGAATTGTCGCACAACTTGGAGAATGTGAGCAATGTCGCTGAATTGTACATGGAGAAACCATTGAACTGGTATAAATATTGTCTATATTCTTAACAAGAACAATAAAAATAAAATAAATTTTAATAAACTAACGTGGTAGACTGTATTATGGTTTATTTATTGCAAAGACAAATGGTTCAGAATAGGTTGCAATTTGGACACTGTGTACAAGTAGCACTAAAATTTGATAAATATCAATGATGTCACATTTATTTTCTCTTTGTTAATGAAGCTGTGGTAGTTAAGGTTGTGTGTCAGCTTGACTGGGCCTGTTCGAGTGGCTAGGCAGCTGGATGTAGTTACTTCCCATGGTGAAACTGGCAATCAATTCTATGGCGGAATCTACTGGAGCAGCTGAACAGCTGCTTCAGGGATGTGGTCTGCTTCCAGTTTTTAAGAAGCAGCTTTGAGGAAAGTTTCTAGCTTTTTGGCATGCTTGAACCCTGTATGTAGTCAAGTTGTTATTCAGCAGCCTGTTATGCCTTGCTGATCTTGGAACTTTTTCTGGACTTGAATTACTAACCTGCCATGTTGTTTGGTAATACTGGGAATGTGCTTTTTTACTTGTCAACCTTGGGTTTGTCAACCTCAGCAGCCAGCAGCTGTCTGAGTGAAGAAAAGCCTCCAGCTTTAGTTCCTGGAACAGGAGGAGAGCTGAAGCCTAAGGTTGAGGGGATTTCACCCAGCCCCTAAAACCTGGCACTTTGAACTCGGACGTCTACAAAAACCAAAACCAAACTTAGTGCCCGCTAGTTGGATCTGACAGATAGAGACTCCTCCTTGTTTTTCCAAGGCAGTATCACTGTGGAAGTAGATTGCCCAACCTTCCTTCCAAGGAGTGGCTGGTGGGTTTGAACTGCCAGCGTTCTGATTCTAGTCACATGCTTTAGGCACTATGCCACCAGAGCTCCCTCTAGGAAAATAATTATTTAAATATTTAAATTAATTTAATTAAGAATTTGTTTTCTAACATTACTTTTTCTTTTTTTTTAATTTTATTTTGATTTGGGTGAAGATTTACAGAGTAAATTCACATTTCATACAGCAGTTCACATAATATACTTTGTCTCATGTCACTGACCAAAATTTACAATGGAACAGCTCCCCTCCCACTTCCTCCCCACAGTTACCTCTTCCCAGTGTCCATCCCTCCATACTCTTCTGCTCCCTGAGCTGTCTCCCTGTGCATAAGCAGCCCTTCCTTCTCCCATGATTGTTCTCTCCAGGGCTTGTGTCTACTTGAGGTAAATG
>NW_006922229.1:1040679-1048248 GCF_000298275.1 Orycteropus afer afer | reverse complement strand
CTGTATCCTTCCCTTCAAGGCTCAGGGGTCCAAGATTATCTTCTGTGTCTGTGTTAATTGGTTTCCCTTTTCTTTGTTGAAGAGGGTCTTTGCAATCCTTCTGCCTAGTCCGCCATCTTGCCAGAAGCCCCTATTTTTTTCTTAGATGCATTAATTGAAGGTTAAAGGATATTCTAAAACATAAATCAAATCAATTTCAGAAAGAATGGGCTTTTCTTGGATTATGTTAAAATATGAATGGGAAAAAAGATTTCGCGTTACGTATTGACATTTTGCAGTGTATGCCACATAAATTGACTCTAAGAATAAATAAAAGTGATCATTTTTTTATGTTAAATATAGAGAAAACATTGAAGGGACTTCAGATTTATCTCCCTGTGATTTCTTTGTTTTAATAGACTTAAGTGACTTTCATAATACTTGGTTCCACAATCAACACCAATGTAAGCAACAGTCAAGACATCTGATGATGTATTACACTGAGTATATCTGCTTCAGAAGACCTCTTTGAAGTGCTGAAGAGCAAAGATATCTCTGTGAAGGCTAAGGTGCACCTAACCCAAGCCATGATATTTTCAATCACTTCATATGCATGTGAAAGCTGGACAATGAAAAAGAACAAAAAAGAGTTGATGTTTTGAGTTGTGGAGTTGGTGAAGAATGCTGAAAGTACCATGGACTGCTAAAAGAACTAACAGATTTGTCCTGGAAGAAGTGCAGCCAGAACGCTCCTTGGAGGTGAGAAAGGATAGACTTCGTCTCATCTGCATTGGTCATGTTGTTAGATGGCATCATTCCTTGGAGAAGGATATCGTGTTTGATAAAGTAGAGGATGAACAAAAAAGGGGAAGGCCCTCAAAGAGATGGATTGACACAGAGGCTGCAAGGAAGAGCTCAGGGATGGCAAGGATTGTGAGGCTGGCACAGTCCCAGGCAGTGTTTTGTCTGTTGTACATAGAGTCACTATGAGTCAGAGCTGACTTGACAGCACCTAACAACAGCAAAGTAACTTTATTTTAAATGTAATGATATAATCTTACAAAACAAACATGATATAAGCATCCATTATTTCATTGATGATTAGTGTCATAATGTAAAAAAAGTTAAAGGACAACATTTTCATATACATACAGAGTGAAAATGTGTCAAAAATTTATTTCATTAAAAGAAGAAAGAGGAAGATTGAAAAATCAGATGCAAAAAGGGTACGAGAAAATGTTTATGGCTATACAACCTTAATGCTTCTTCTCTTATTTGATCTCTGAAGCTAATAGAATTGAGCTTAGTTAGTACTTGGATGGAAAACTGCCTGGTAATATCAAATGTTGTAAATTAACCACCATTTGTCTTTCAGTTTATCATCTTGTGCATTGTTGTGATGCTTGAAAATATGCCACTGCTATTTTAAATAACAATAGAGTCACCATGATGGGCAGGTTTCAGCAGATCTTCCAAATTAGGCCAGACTAGAAAGAAGGAACAGGAGCTCTGGTAGCATAGTGGCTAAAGCACTTGACTGCTAACCAGAAGGCTGGTGGTTCAAACCCACTAGCCACTCCTCGGAAGGAAGATGGAGCAATCTACTTCCGTAGTGAACTGCCTCAGAAACCCAAGGAGAGGTCACTATGAGTTGGGTCTGACTCGAAGGCACACAACAACAACAACAACAGAAAGAAGGAATAGGATATCTACTTCTAAAGAATTGGACAGTGAAAAACTTATGGATAGCAGCAGATATTGTCTTATATAGTGCCAGAAATGAGCCTCTCAGGTTGGAAAACACTCAAAGTATGACTGAAGAAGAGCTACCTCCTCAAAGTAGAGTCACCCTTAGTGACATGGATAAAATATAGGTTTTGTAATCTTCATTTGCTGATGTAACACAACTGGAAATGAGAAGAAAGGGCTGGAAACTACCATTAATAATCAGAACGTGGAATGTAATAAGTAAAAGTCTAAAAAATTGAAAATTGTCAAAAAAATAAAATGGAAAACCTCAAGTTCAAGATTGTAGGCATTATACCAAAAACCAAACTCACTGCCATAGAGTTAAATCGACCCATAGCAACCCCCCCTTGTGTTTCCAAGATCGTATCTCTATGGAAGTAGATTGCTCAGTCTTTCTTCTGATGAGTGGCAGGTGGGTTTGAACCACCAGCCTTCTGGTTATCAGTCAAATGCCTGAGGCACTACACCCCCAGAGCTCCCATTGTAAGCATTAGTGAGATTAAATCAATTGATAATGACCATTTTGAATCAGGCAGTCATATGGTCTACCATGCCAGGAATTGAAAATTGAAGGTGAATGACATCTCATTCATTGTCAACAAGAACATTTCAGCATCTATTCCGAAGTACAACTCTATAAATGAAAGAATAATATCCATACAATTAGAAGGAAAACCAGTTAAAACAACAATTATTCAAATATGCACATGACCACTAATGGCAAACATGAAAGAACTGAAGATTTTTACCAACTGATTTTTTTTTACCAAGCATGTAATTAAGATTCATTGATAACTAGTGGTGATTAAAATGTGAAAGTTGCCCACAAAGAATAAGGATCAGTAGTTGGAAAATATGGTCTTGGTGATAGAAACAAGACTAGGTATGATAGAAATTCTATAATTTTGCAAGTGCAATGACTTATCCATTAAAAATAACTTTCTTCAACGGCATAAACTGTGACTATACAGGTGAGCTTCACCAGAGAAAAGATATAATACTCAAATCAACTACATCTACACAAAGAGACAATAGAGAAGGTCAGTACCATTAGTCAGAAAAAGGCTAGGTCGTGGCCAACTACAGAACAGACCGTAAGTTGCACATATGGAAGTTCAAGTGGAAGTTGAAGAAATTTAAAATAAGCCCAAGAGACAAAGTATGAATTTGAGTATATTCCACCTGAATTTAGAGACCATCTCAAAAATAGATTTGTTGCATTGAATACTTATGATCTGAAGACCAGATGAATTGTGAGATGGCATCAATGAATTTATATATGAAGAAAGCATATGATTATTAAAAAGACAGAAAATAAAGAAAAGACCAAAATCGATGTCAGAAGAGACTGAAACTTGTTCTTGAACATAGAGTAGCTAAAGAAATGGGAGGAATTGATGGAGTAAAAGAGCTAAAGAGATCTGAAAGGGTGGAATAAGAAGACAAAGTATTATACTGAAATATTCAAAGACTTGGCATGAGAAACCAAAAAGGATGAACATATTAGGCTCTTCTCAAGCTGAAAGAACTGGAGAAAAAAATTCAAGCCTCAAGTTATAATATTGAAGGAGTCTATGGGCAAAATATCAATGACCCAAAAAGCATCAAAAAAAAGGAAAGAATACAAAAGTCATTCTACCAAGAATAATAGGTCAACAGCTAACCATTTCAGGAGGTAGCAACAATGGGTTCAAATGTAGCAACACATGTTAGGATGGCACAGAGCTGTGCAGTGTTTCATTTTGTTGTACCTCCAGAAAAAAAAACCAAAGAGGAGCTCTGGTGGCATAGTGCCTAAGGCATTTGACTGCTATCCAGAAGGCTGGCAGTTAAACCCACCAGCCCCTCCTCAGAAAGAAGATTGGGCAATCTACTTCCATAGTGATACCACCTTGAAAACCCAAGGAGGGTTTGCTGTAAGTTGATGTGGACTGGATGGTAACTTACAACAACAACACAACCCAGTGCCTACAGTCATCAAGTCAACTCAGTGACAGAGTTAGAAAATATCGGACAGTGTAGGACTGCCCCAGGTTTCCAAAGCTGTAAATCTTTTATGGAAGCAGGCTGCCTCATCTTTCTCTCACAGAGCAGCTGGTGGGTTTGAATGGCTTGGCATTTTGGTTAGCAGCCGAATGTCTTAAGCACTACATCATCAGATCTCCTAGCAATGACATAAAATGGGTTGGATTGTTTCTCCCAAACATACATATGTTGTGAATTCTAATTTCTATGCCTCTGGTTATAACCTCATTTGAGAATGGGTTGCCTTTGCTATGTTAATGAGACAGAATTAGTGCAGGTTGTGTTTTGAGCAAATCTCTTGAGAAGTATAAGAGATTAAACAAGAGAGGAGAGACAGAAGAGAGATGCCAAGCTGTGAAGATTCCCAGGAGTAGAAGGTCAGAGGAGACTAGGACCTTCCTCCAGAGGCAACAGATATAAAAAGGCTCTCCCCCAAGCCAGTACCCTGAATTTGGACATCTAGGCTCCTAAACTATGAGAAAATAAATTTGTTTGTTAAAGCCACCCACTTGGGGCCTTTCTGTTTTAACAGCTCTAGATAACTGAGAAGTCTTCAATAACATTTTAAAATCCAGATACCAACATTATTATAGTAAAATTCCTGGAACATAATTACTTGATAGGCAATTTTTGATGAATTTATTATCAAAAAGTAAAAGAAAACATGAAGTTGAAGTATAAATAAATAGATGAGTTTGAACTCCTGAGTCTGGGATTAATTTACAAAATATAATTCAAAATTCAAAAGTATTTTAAGATTCAGAAATATTGAACGAGTGTCTAGTAAATGTCTATTAACTAATTAATGAATTAATTAACAGCCAGAATTAGCTCCTGCACTCAGTGATATTGTTATATTACTGGGTAGTATAATTGCAAAATAAATAACTATACTTTTAGCATATTGCAACCTCAAATAAATCCCTCAAATATGATTATTTTGCACATTAAAAAACAGTGATACTAGTAATGGATGACTTATCTAATGAAATCTTCTTTTTAATTCATAAAGAGATTTTTTAAAAGGATACTACTAAAAGACTCAACAGCACTTAACAACAACAACAACAAAAGAAAACAAAACTGTGGTGAAAATATGGTGGGTCTGAAAACAATATAGTGGTGAGAAACCTCAAAGGAATTTCAGAAAATCTAGGCCATTTGCTTAATTAATAAGTATAAACCAGTACATTAGCCAGAAATTAATATATATGGAGTATACTCTAGACCAAGGACAGATTCAGTTGAGGCTAATCTTGCACAGATACCAGTGATACAAAATATCTGCAATCCATACAGAAACAACAGAAGACAGATATAGAGCAATCCATTACAGATGCCCAGACACTATGGGAGAGAGATCCAATGGATCTGCCATCTTAGGACCGTTGTACTGGGGGACACCAAACTCAACTGGCACAACAAAATACATAAAAGTCTTGTTCCTCATCCTACATTGGTGAGTAGCAACTGGGGTCTTAAAAGCTTTCAAGTGGCCATATGAGATGCACCTAATAGTCTCCTAGCATAGGAAGCAAAGAAGAGTGAAAAATAAAAGGGCATTTGGAAGCAATCAGCCCTAGGACAAGATGGCCCTTGAGACCAGAAGTACTAGATGGTGCCCAGCTACCAATGCCAACCACTAAGAAAAGATCAAATCTAGAAATCCTGGATAGAGTGGGAGGAAAAATGTGGACAAAATTTAAAAAATCAATAATGTCCAGAATTACTGGTCAGATGGAGTCTGGTGAGATCCCCAATACTATCGCCCTGGAATACATTCTGCACCTGGAATAAAACTCACTCCCAGGGGCTGCCTCTTAGCCCAATAGTTAACAAGATGTACTTGCAGACCACTCAACCCAGGGTGACATACCCACATATTCTAAGGACATACATCCCTTGGAGCAATAGACCACGGGGCACCAGAGTGGCAATATTCACAGGGAGGAAATGTAGGGCACACAGGAGTGCATAACTGTGAGGGGCACAGGGGGAGGGAAGGTTATTAGGCAGAGAGGGGAGGAGCCTGGGTTAGGGTTGGACATGGTAAATGGAGAGGGAAACTAAATATACACGTAACACTTGAATGTAAAACAAACTCTTAAAATAAATACATTAAATAAAATATATGGCCTTTAAATATTTTGCCTCCGGATCCCCCAATGGATTCAACATTTTTTTTTTTTTTTTTTTCTGGAAAGACCAATTATGACCCATACTAAACTGAAGGCAGTTTGTTTTTTTCCAGTTTTTGCATGTCTCTTCCGTGAAGGAATGCTCAAATTCAAAAACACAACCCCTGCAAGAAAACATCATTGTGTATATAACCTTGAAAATGCATGAGATCTAGATGTGGAGGTTGCTAGATTCAAATTCCAGTTCCACCACCCATAGGCTATGTGACAGTGGATAATAGCTGACATCATCAAATGTTACATTTCTCATCTAAATACAAAGAAATGTTTATAAGAATAAACATATAATGTGAATGTAAATATCTCACATTGTCCTTGATACATAACATATTTATTATCCACATAATTTATTCCTTCTTTGTCATCAATGAAAAAACACCTTAAATGGATCACCCACTGCATCTGCTAGACCAATTTCCATCCAATTATAGAACTTTGTTCATTTCCTAGTTATTTCCAAATGTTATAAATCAAAATGTTGCTATACACCATTCGTGATGTCCATTCTGGGAAGTGTAGGAAGTGAAAAATGAAAATAAGTTCATTCAGAGCTGTACCTCTTGGTGAATACTTGACACTTACCCAGTGGGTTTTCAAAAGAGTTATCACTTGCACAGTGATTGGAAAAAAGAGAAAAAAGTAGAATTCTGTCTTCGACCAGTTCTCCCCAAAAAGATCCTTCACCTCTGGGTCAGTTTACAAAGGTATCTTGTCCATATCCACACAGCCCACGTGATACGGTGTAGGTGAAGGGAACAAAGGGATGAGAAGGCCTGAGGCTTATATATTTCAGATGAAGAGGAAACTGGAGTGGTCTATATGCTGAGGAAAAGGGGAAGGGGAGGGAGAGGGAGGCTCCTTAATGCAGTCTGGGCTTGTAGTGTGTGATGGTGTTGAGGTCAGCTATAATTGTGTCAAAGAAAAATATTAATTCCCCTCTGGGATCTAAGATTAGATCTTGCCAGTATGGAATTATATGTTTTTTGCATTGCTGTTATGTGCCATTGAGTCAGCTCTGACTCATAATTACCCTATGTACAATAGAATGAAACACTGCCTAATCCTGCACTATCCTTACAATCCTTGCTATGCTTGAGCCCATCATTGCAGCCACTATGTCAATCCATCTTATTGAGGGTCTTCCCCTTTTTAACTGACCATCTGCTTAACCAGGCATGAAATCCTTCTCCAGGGACTGGTCTTTTCTGACAACATGACCAAAATAGATGGGACAAAGTCTGGCCATTCTCGCATCTAAGGAGTATTCTGACTGCACTTCTCTGGGACAGATTTGTTCGTTCTTCTGGCAGTCTATGGTACTTTAAACATTCTTTGTCAACACCACAGCATAAAACTATTAACTCTTTGATCTTCCTTATTCATTTTCCAACTTTCACATACATATGAGACAACTGAAAATATCATGGCTTGGATTAAATACACAGTAGAGCTCTGGTGGCATAGTACCTAAGGCACTTGACTGCTAACCAGAAGGCTGGTGATTCAAACCCACCAGCCACTCCTCAGAAGAAAGACTGGGAAATCTACTTCTGTAGAGATACCACCTCAGAAACCCAAGGAAGAGTCACTATAAGTTGAATCAACTCAATGGCAGTGA
>NW_006922229.1:1035417-1040354 GCF_000298275.1 Orycteropus afer afer | reverse complement strand
GAAGTAGGATTGCCCAACCTTCCTTCCGAGGAGTGGCTGGTGGGTTTGAACTGCCAGCCGTCTGGTTAGCAGGCAAGTGTCTTAGCCACTATGCTACTATGGTGAGGTATAATCCATATTGAAGACTGTAGTCTTTGACCTTTATTTGTAAGTGCTCTAAGTCATCTTTACTTTCAGCAAGCAATATTATACATCTGTGTATCACAGGTTTTTAACCTGTATATCACATGTTTTTAATGAATCTAACTTCAATCCTGATGCCACATTCTTCTTCTTATATATAGTCCTGCTCATTGGATCATTCATGATTATATAGTTGATCACATACCATATCACTAAGGCTCTTTATACAGCCCTGCTTCTTGGACTATTTGCAATCATATATTTAATCATATACCTTATCACTAAGACTCTAGGAGAACGTACAGCTATAACCTACAGCTATAACCTATCACCACCACTGGGGGAAGGCTTCTGCTTTCCCTAAGGTTCATTCTGTCAGTACAGCTTCAGCCAGGGTCATTCAGGCAATGAGGGAAGAAACTGCTTTCTGCTTTCCTTTCAATGGCTGAAGTCTGAAACAGGGTGAGTATGAACTAAGTGATCTGTGTATACCTACTAATTACTGACTCATCATAACAAAGACTTGCATAACAAAATTCTGCTACATTAAATCTCCCCAAAATCCAGTATGAGTACTCCATAACACATTAATTTGGGCTCTCATTCTGTCATGACAAGTTTTATTTTTAAACCAGCAGATATGTTTAAACATGCCTGGATGTTTCATGGATTTCAGTAACATCCAAAGAGGACAGAGTAAGAAAATTCCTAGTAAAATTTAGTGACAAATTGCAGTGTGTCCTCAGGAAAACTTTCTTTATAGAGAATGCCATTTGTTAATTTGTACCTGATCATTACTTTATCCTTCCTGAAATCTAGACCATTTGAGGTTTCTGACCCAAAACAGCTATAATATGGTTTCAATTATAGGATTGGTGGGATAGTGTGCACAGTGCAGTGGTTTGCTTAATATGACCCTTCTAGACATCATCCTTTATTTTGTGATGTGTTGTAAATCCTAATCTCTACACCTGTTTAGGGTGGAATGCATCTTGAATCCTGCCTTGCTGGAAGGTGACTCAAGTCACCATGCATTTTGTGGTGTATTGTAAATTCTGTTCCCTATGCCTGTTTAGAGAGCACTGGTAGCACAGTGCCTAAGGCACCTGACTGCTAACCAGAAGGTTGGTGGTTCAAACCCACCATTCACTCCTCAGAAAGAAGCTTGGGCAATTTACTTCCATAGTGATACCACTTCAGAAACCCAGAGTGGTCTCTATGAGTCAGGTCAACTCAACAGCACACAACAAAAACAACATGCCTGTTTAGGGTGGGATGTATCTTGAGTCCCACCTTGCTGCAGGGTGTGACTCAAGTCACCACCTTTAGCTTACTTGAGGATATATATATATAGGAATGTTCTGGGAAAATTCACTCTTTCCTACTCTGGTTCTGTGTTCGGTTCGCCATCATCTCATCCCCAGACTTGAGACAGCAGGCATCATCTGACTACCAATATGGGTTCACCAACCCCTTCAACCATGTGAGTTGGGAAGATTATTTAGATCTACCCACAGACCTGGGACTTGCAAGTCTGCCAGCCTACCAACCTGCCACCCTCTATCACCACCACATGAGCCATTTCCTTGGGAGCTGTGAGTTCTGTGAGACGTAACTGTGAACTATGCAACCCTAAGACAGGAGGGAGATTATTGAGGGGAGGAGGAGGAGTTGATGTCTGAGATGATGGGGTGGCATGCCGATTTGGAAAAGTTGGACATTTGGGACATTTGACCTCTGCCTCATAGGGACTGGCCTTGTGCTGATCTTTCTAAAAGAACTTATTCAAGCAGCTTGTCAGATTTACCCACTCAAAGATAATTAATATGCTCTTTGGAAAAAATATATATAATGATAACTATTTGAAGGTACTAAAAAGTGACCAAAAGAAGGCAGAAAGTGAAATCGATAGACTCAACATGAAAGGGAACTATACTGGCTGGTTCTGCTCTTTTTCCTTTCTTGTATTTTAACTCGAGAAAAATCCAGCCCTCACTGTGTAGTTTAAATGGAGTTAGGGATCCAAATCTGCATATAACTCTACATAAATTATTCTATGACTTTGATAGTACCAACATGGAGGATACATCAAATTCCATCAGCAAAGGCTACATCTGGAAGGTTAAAAGGAAAGAGCATAGTTTTCAGTTATAACTCACCAGAGGCAATATAGAATTTGAGATTGGAATCAAATAGACCTCCTGCCATTTTGAACAAAAATAAAAATTATTGAAATTAAGATAGTAGAATCAATCTCTACAATTATCTCATCTGCAAGGATTAACTCTACATAGAAGCTACAGAAAAATATGGAAATACCAGGCTAAGAGATGAATAATTTCTGGATAATAATAGGAAGTATTTGAACAAGAAATTAAATGGTAATTACAAAACTTATAATACAATTTAAAAATAAAAAATTATACTCAATCAGCTTACTAGAAGATTGGAGCAGGCAGAAGAAAGTGTCAGTGAACTTGAAAACAGAACAAAATTATCTGACATGAAGAATAAAGAGAAACAAGGAAAGGACTTTTAGGGGGAAAAAATGTCTCAGTAGCCATTGGAACAAAACAAAGTGTTAATTGACCTTCTAGAAAGAGAAGAAAGAAAGAAAATGGGGAAGAAAAACATTTAAAAAGATAATGTTGACAATTTCCTAAATTTGGTGAGGATCAAAAACAAAAAAATCAAACCCATTGCTATCAAGTCAATTCTGACTCATAGCAAGCCCCATTGGGTTTCCAAGGTTGTAAATCTTTACAGAAGTAGATTGCCTTATCCCCCTCCCACAGAGCAGCTGGTGGGTTTGAACTGCTGACCTTCTGGTTAGCAACTGAATGCTTTAACCAGTACCACCAGAACTCCTTTTGGTGAAGATCATAAATTTACAAATCAAGGAGTTCAGTTAACCTAAGAAGGATAACACAATGTAAGCAATATCTAGTTTTATAATTAACAAACTGCTGAAAGAAAAATTCTTGCAAAAAATTATTGAAAACAACCAGAAGAAAAAGGACAATTTGCATGTAGAAAAACAATAGTATAAATAATATCTTCCAAAATAAAAACTCACTGCCATAGATCAGTTCTGACTCATAATGACCCTACAGACAGAGTAGAAATGACCCATAAGATTTCCAAGGCTGCAAATCTAAAAGGAAACAGACTGGCACATCTTTATCCTTTGGAGCCGTTGATAAGTTTGAACCTCCAACATTTTGGTTAACAGCCAAGCACTTTAACAACTATGCCAACCATGTCACCTCCCCCCCAAAAAATCCTCACTGCCATTGAGTAGGATCTGACTCATAGCAACCCCTCCTTGGGGTTCAGAGGCAGTATTACTGCAGAAGTAGATTGCCCAATCTTCCTTCCAAGGAGTGGCTGGTGAGTTTGAACCACCAATCTTCTGGTTAACAGTCAAGTGCCTTAGGCACTAAGCCACCAGAGCTCTCACTATGCCAACAGAGACCTTAATAAGAGCTTACTTAATGTCAAAAACAGTGGAAATAAAGAGATAATAGAGTAATATCTTTAAATTCAGGGATGGGTGAAAGAGGTCAACCCAAAATTCTGTATCTAGTGATAGTATTTTTTTTTTTAAAAAAGGAAAACTGACAAAATTAAAGGGAATCTTTTAATTTCTAAAATAAGCATAGATAGAATTAAAATCCTTTGCTTTGAAATCACACTAAACTAATTTTTAGAACATTTTTCACATGTACTTTCTCTGCCAATTCTTCTGTAAATTAGGAAATAAAATAGTTCTTATTTCACACAAAATGGAAACATCTTTCTGATTTTACATATCTGTATGAATTGCCTACACTATAAAGCTCCATATCTTTACAAAATACTTTGAGTTTCTATCTTGAGCCATGGATTTTATGAATATTTTATTTCCTTTATTATCCCAGCTACTACCATGAAATAAGTTCTATTACTTCCACAACCAGAAATGACATAGCTTTGTCTCTATGACTTTCTCCAACCTCCAGGTATTATGACTATAACATAAATATAGATTTATATTGCTTTGTAATATAACTATACTCATTGAAAATATTAAACATGTGCAGAACCCTTAAACTTAATATACATAATTATTGCTATTGATAACATATCTACATATAGTATTTGCATACAAGTTAGCAGTTTCAAATACAGCAGTGTTTGTTATATCACAAAACATTATTTGCATCTCAAAACAATACAGTATGATACTTAAGACAGATAATAAAATGGAAAGTTTACAAATTAATAATTAGAAATTACATTATGACAAGTCTCACAGCAATAAAGTAGTACAACAGTACTTTGAAATTAAGTTTTCTCACTTTAAGTTTGTGAATTATCTGTCCAAAAACATGTAAGGAGCATGAATGATATCTCTCAAATTAAAATCTAATTTCTATCTTTTAAATAACACATTTTAAATAGTTGGTGAGTTGTATTCTTTGACTATAACTTTAGATATTAGTTTAAAAAGTTGTCACTTTCTTTGGAGGGGGGGGTTAATGCATTTTTAATTTTTTTTGCAGTATTCCTTCCCCTCCCCTCCCACACATGGCAACCAACAAAGAAAGTTTCCCTCCATATATAAACCTTTCCTTGACCCTCCCACAACATCGAACTAATACTATATTTGTCCTCCTGTGATTGACTTATTTCACTCAGCATAATGTCCTCCAAGTTCATCCATATTATGTGGTGTTTTGCAGACTCTGGTAGCATAGTGGCTAAAGCACTTGACTGCTAACCAGAAGGCTGGCGGTTCAAACCCATCAGCCACTCCTCGGAAGGAAGGTTGG
>NW_006922229.1:1022454-1035229 GCF_000298275.1 Orycteropus afer afer | reverse complement strand
ACACGTAGGTTGTTTTCATTTTTTGGTTATTGTAAATAGTGCTGTGATGAACATGAGCATGCATGTATCTGTTCCCATCCCAGCTGTCACCTCTCTGGGTTGTATACCTAATAATGGGATTATGTATCTCCAATTCCAACTTTCTAAGGAATTTCCATATTGCTTTCCACAGTGGATGTGTCACTTCACAGTCACACAAGCAATGTATGAGAGTCCCAATATCTCCACATCCCCACCAGCATTTGTTATTTTCTGTCTCATTGAACCTTGCCATCAGTGCTAGGGTGAGACGGTATATCTCATTGTTGTTTTGATTTACATCTCTCTGATGGCCAATGATTGTGAGCATCTTTTCATGTATTAGCTGCTCTCATGATTCTTTGTTTGTCTTTGGTTTTGGTGAGTTTGATGATAATATGTCTTTTGGAGTTTATCCTGTTTGGGGTTCATTGGACTTCTTGAATTGATACATTCTCATCTTTCATCTTATCAGGGAAGTTCTCTTCCAACAAATCTTGGACAATTTTCTCAGTGTTTTCATTTTTCTTTTTCTGTTCTGGAATTCCAATGACACGTAGGTTATTTCTTTTGATGGTATCCCACATGAACCTTAAGCTTTCTTCATTTTGTTTTGATCTTTTTTTCTGATTGATCCCTTTCCAAAGAAGTATTCAGGTATCTGTCTTCAATCTCATTAATTTGTCTTCCATTGCATCAATTCTACTCTTTTGCCCTTTCAATGTGTTATCTATTTCTGACAATTTGGTATTAATCTTCTGGATTTCTAGCTGTAGATTTAGAATCATTTCTAATTTTTCATTTTGTTGTTGTTGTTATGTGCCGTTGAGTCAGCCCTGACTCATAGCGACCCCTCCTTGGGTTTCCGAGGCAGTATCACTGTGGAAGTAGGATTGCCCAACCTTCCTTCTGAGGAGTGGCTGGTGGGTTTGAACCGCCAGCTTTCTGGTTAGCAGTCAAGTGCCTTAGCCACTATTAATTTGTCATTTTGTTCTTGTATTTTCTTCCAAAATTCTTCTAGGTTTTTGTCTGTGTTTTCCTTGATGTCTCTCAATCCTTTGAAGATGCCTAAGTATAATTCTTTTGAATTCCTTCTCAGTGAGTTCCAACACTGCATCTTCCTCAGGGATGTGTTTTGGGTCTGTATCCTGGTACCTTGTTTCTCCTGCTTTATCTTGCTTCTTTGTGTGGACTGTGATGCTGTTGTCTCTGAGGCATTGCGACATTTTTGTGTTTATATTTAATTGGTGATTATATGTTGGAGTGACTTGCCCACAATTTTTATTTTGTTTTGTTTGTATGTTATATATACAGGCAGGGTACTGTGCTGTGCTCCTCTATTCACTAGCTGACAGCACTTATACACTCACCACCTGTCTCTTTTCCTGTTGTCAACCTCTCCTTGCCGACCCTGGCAAACAGAACCTATTCTTAGGTCCCTGGAATCTGAATGAAAATGCTATCATTTTAAAATCCAAAATGGTTGCCACTTATAAACATTCAAAATGGCTGCACCCTCAGTCACTTTAAGTACCCAAAATGGCTGCCAAAATTATCACATTTTAGCTAAAGTTAATAATGTAACTAACGTAATAAACTCTCTAAACATATTGTAGTTTTCTCTAGCTTCAGGAACTTTGGTGTAACATTCATTATTTGCTGAAGCTAACATATATAACCACCTGTACTGGAGCTTATTCTCATAACAGTAAAAAACTAATTTTTAGTTTTATAAAACCACTGGAATTATGTGCTGTAATT
Organism: Orycteropus afer afer; assembly: GCF_000298275.1. NCBI lineage: Eukaryota > Metazoa > Chordata > Mammalia > Tubulidentata > Orycteropodidae > Orycteropus > Orycteropus afer. Next base: position 1,033,450 of record NW_006922229.1, on the reverse strand, counting down.
TATTACCTTCTTGAAAAGTATGGACTATGATAATTTATTATGGATATGTGAAAAATACATGTGTGATGATATGGTACTAAGCCCCGATTTAGCATGAATTTTTTTTTTTTTTTTGAATTTATGACATTCACAAATATTGAATGCAAAACCTTTCAAAGACAACATGACTAAATTACATCTCACAAAAAGAAGCCAAACTCACCTAAAAATTATCAGTGATAAAATGCATAGACATGACTGAACAGGGCTTAACTTTCCACAGTATTTTAGGTTTTCAGAGTGTTATTGAGTTCTCATTAAGTGGAATATTTTGTCATAATCATATTTTAAATTACATTAATCTTTATAAAAATTCTTTTCAGGAATAAAATCAAATAGGTCTAGCAGCACAAAATGATACAAATATAGCATTATTCTATTGCTTTATTTACCCAGTAATTTTAATTTTGAATGGAACTCTAGAGAAACAAAAATAAATGACAGAATCCTTACCTTCAAGGAAATCATCAACTCCAGTTTTATAGTTGTTGCTGTTGTTATGTGCTGTCAAGTCGGATCCGACTCACAGCAACCCCTCCGTGGGTTTCTGAGGCAGTATCACTATGGAAGTAGATTGTCCCATCTTCCTTCCGAGGAGTGGCTGGTGGGTTTGAACCACCAGCTTTCTGGTTAGCAGTCAAGTGCCTTAGTTAGTCCCTAAATTTCAGCAAAATGATGAGTTTTAGACCTGTGCTAATCTTTTTATATTTCTTTTTACAGTAAAATATGTAAATTTTATAATGGAAGCTATTATTTATTAATTCCAAGTGACCTCATTTTACAACAAGTGAGATAGTTCAATAATTATGAATATCTAACAATTTTCCATCTGTTTAGAACAGTGTAGAGACAGGGAATCAGCTGTCAATTAATGGAAGATCATACATAAACATGACAGCACCTTTACCTACCTCTACACAGATTGATTTAGAGCACAAATTTAATTGTGAATTCCCCATTGCTTTCCTCTCATCTTTTCTTATCAGTGCCTTAATATCTCATGTCATGTTAAAATGCTATGTTAGAGAGGTGAAGGGGAATTGTTTTAAAAAATTTCCTTGGGATGTAATTATTTTTCCTTTTTGCCTTTACCTATGTCTCTTGTAGGCATAAAGTCAGAAGTGAAAGAAGGCTGCTTAAGCTATATTTTAAGTGATGTGAGTTTTAGCAGAGCACACCAGGAAAGTACACTGAGATTTGAGAGGGAAAAAGAAGCAATAAAATGAAGGCATTTACTTGGACTAGTCTTCTGGAAGAAATAATGAAGTAAAAGATCTGAATAGAATACTTCAAAAAGCAGCTAGAGAAAAAAAGTAAAGCATTATGATGAAATGTGCAAAGACCTGGGTTTAGAAAATCAAAATGGGAGAATATGCTTAGCATTTCTCAAGCTGAAATAACTGAAGAAAAAATTCAAGCTTGAGTTGCAATATTGAAGGATTCTATGGACTAAATACTGAACAATGTAGGAAGCATCAGGGAGCTCTGGTGGCATAGTGTCTAAGGTATTTGACTGCTAACCAGGAGGCTGGTGCTTCAAACCCACCAGCCACTCCTCAGAGTGGGCAACTTAGTTCCATAGAGATACCACCTCAGAAACCCAAGGAGGTATTGTTATGAGTTGGAATTGACAGTGAGTTTGATTTTTGGAGGAAGCATCAAAAGAAAATGGAAGGAAAACACAGAGTTACTGTACCAAAAAGAATTGGTAGACAACCTTTTCAAGAGATAGCATATAATCAAAAACCTCCAGTATTGAAAGAATTCCAAGCCACACTGAAGGCATTGGTGAAAAACATAGATCCAGGAATTGATGGAATATCAATTGTGCTGTTGCAACAAATGGATGAAAGACTGGAAGCACTCCCTCATCTATGCCAAAAAATTTCAAGTACAGTTACCTGGCCAATTGTAATGTGCCCATTCCAACGGAATTGGGGAGAAATCCAAGGGCCAAATCATGAATACATTTTAAGCTAGAGTAAGACATTTGATTTATTTTAAATGTGAAGAGAAAATTTTGGAGGTTCTGAACAGAGAAATGATTTAATATAATTAAAATTCCACAAAAAGCAGAAATTATTGAACAATAGCATAAAGGTCATATACGAGTACAATTTTTCTATAGATGTTGCATCAGTATATCGACAGAGAATTGCCACAAATTCAAGCTTGTTTCATAAAAGGACATGGAACAATGGATATCATTGCTGATGTCAGATGCAATTTGACCAAAAACAGAATATATCAGAAAGATGTTTACCTGTGTTTTATTGACTATGCAAAGAATTTGTCTTTGTGAATCTTAACAAATTATAGACAATATTGTAAAGAATGGTAATTCCAGAACATTTAATTGTGTGGATGAAAAGCCATGTATAGACCAAGAAATATCCTTTTATTTTAAAAAAAAAAAAAAAAAAGGAGATATTGAGTGGTTTAACATCAGGAAAGGTGTCTGTCAGGGTTGTATCCTTTCACCATACTTATTCAATCTACATGTTCCGTAAATGTTCTGAGAAGCTATATTATATGAAGAAGAATGGGGCATCAGAATTGGAAGATGTATAACCATCTGTGATATGCAAAAACACAACCTTTCTTGTTGAAAGTGAAGAAGACTTAAGGCACTTGCTGATGAAGAAGAAAGACTGTAGCCTTCAGTATGGATTACACTTCAACATAAAGAAAACCAAAATCCTCCATACTAGACAAATAAGCAACATTATGATATATGGAAAACAGATTGAATTTGTCAAGGATTTCATTTTACTTGGGTCTACAATCAATACACATGGAAGCTGCAGTCAAGAAAGCCAACAACACTTTGCATTGTACAAATCTGCTGTAAAAAGAGCTCTATAAAATATTAAAAAGCAGAGATGTTACTTTGAAGACTAAGGTAGGCCTGACACAAGTCATGGGAATTTCAGTCACCTCTTAAGAATGTGAAACCTGGAAAATAGAAGAGAAAGACCAAAAAAAGAAATAATGCTTTTGAATTAAGGTGTTTGTGAAGAATATTGAATATACTATGGACTTCCAGAAGAATGGACAAATTTGTCTTGGAAGAAATATACACCTTAGAAGTGAGGCTCACCAAGACTTCTTCTTAAGCATTTTGAGCATGTTATCAGGAGGGATCATTCCCTGAAAAGGAGATCACACTTTGTAAGTGGGAGACAGTGAGAAAGAATAAGACACTCAAAGAGATGGATATTGATACAATGGCTGCAATAATGCAAACATTTAAATGATTATGAGGATGGTGCAGGGCCAGGCAGTGTTTCATTCTGTTGCTCACAGGGTTGTTGAGTTGTTAATGACTCAATGGCACCTAACAACAGTAATTCAAGGCATTGTTATTTAAAAGTTTAATCCACATAAAAATCTTTTCAATCAAATGTCTTTAGTATCCCATTTATGGATAAGAAAACAGGTGCTTGGAGAGCTAAAGTATCAAAACATTGCCTTCAAATCTTTCTACCTCACAACAATGCTATAGCACAAAGTAAAACTGCCCCATAGGGTTTTGCAGGTTGTAAAGTCTTTCTAGAAGTAGACCGCCAAACTTTTCTCCCATGAAGTGGCTAGTGAGTTCAAACTGGTGACCTTTTCAGTTAACAGCCATGTCATTAACCACTGCACCATAAGGGCTCCTTAGAGCTAAAGTAATTTTCCTAAATTGCATAGTTAAGAAGATGGAGAACAAGGGTTATAATCCAAGCAGGCTAGATTCATTGTCCACTGCGTCCCATGAAACCAAATCGTATTTTCCTTTCAAACAACAGGGAAAAACCATAACCTATTAAAAAATAAATAAAATGTAATTTGAGTTGATTGCTTGCTCATTATCTATTTCTGTCTTTTCTTAGTTTCCATTCAATATTTTTGTTTATGCTTCTTATAATTATATTTTAAACTCCTCTAGTTCTTGGATATCATAGAATGATTTCATTATAAAGTTGAAATACAACCTTAAAGTTTGAAGATTAATGATGTCAATTAGATAAAAGTAAAGTTGAAAACATATGTTTGAAAATATAATGTTGCAATAATGAATTGAGAGTTTTGCATCTCTCTAAGGTGCCAAATTCTTCCCATAGATTTATAGAAGAATGGAAAAATCTTAATAATGTAAAACAAGAAAAATGTCCTTAGTTTTCAGTAAGATTTAATTTTTAATTCTGGAAAATGTGATCTTGAAATGTTAAAGACTAGTTAAGGCATTACTTTCTCAAGGGGTATAAAAACTAAATCTACGTAGGCCTCTATGCTATGACTTCTCTTGTCTTAAATTGACTCTAGCTCTTTCTCACTTCCTGTAGTCACTATAATATACAGAACTTTTTTAGAACAGATGAGATACATTTTTATTAATAATTACAGGTAGATCTCTAGAACATCTTAAGAACAGGTAATAAATACTCCCACTTTATGCTGAACCTGCACTGAAGTCATTGGCCTAAGTTATCAATATAAGTTCCTTTTTTAAAACACACAGACATATGCAAGGGCAGCAAGATATAGGCCATAGGGATAAGGTTCTTGTTGGGAAGTCCGGTGAGGGTATATTTCACATAGGGAGACAGGTAAATATGGGAGAAGATAGTTTCAGGAAAAGGAAATGACAATTGCAGCCAATTAACTAGTTTCTAGAGAGTTGATTCCAGCTCATAGTGACCCAAAGTTAACAGAGCAGAATTGTGCTCCTTGCTCTTTCCAATGGCTGATTTTTTGGAAGTAGATCCCTTTCTTCCAAGGTGCCTCCAGGTACATTCAAACTTAAACCTTTCAATCTGCAGCTAACTGTGTTAACTATTAGCACCACCCAGAGACTCTAACAATTGCAAAGGCACCAAGAAAGCCATGATTCAAGTAGAAAGCATAAAGGTTAGAGAGATTGAGTGTTAGCCAATGGAACTGGAGAGAAATCCAAAGACTAAATCATGAATGCTTTTCAAGTTACAGTTAGAAATTTGATTTATTTTAAATGTGAAGAGAAAACTTTGAAGACTTTGAACAAAAACGTTATTTAATATAATTGACATTTTAAAATATTCTCTCCAGAGAACACAATATAAGATTGTGGGAGTAGAAGCACTTAACCCAGTTAGGAGACTGTAGTCTCAGCTCCAGTAAGAGAAAATAGAGAAGTAGTTACATTATCAACTTACTAGAAAGTAGAGATAATAGATATTCTGTACATTAAAAGTGTGAAAATAGAGTAATTAAGAATCAACCAGAGAGTTTGACTTGATCAACCAAGACAAGAGTGATAGATAACATTTACTGAGAAGAAAAACACTGGCAAAAGAGTAATGTAGCTATTAAATAGTAAATTATGAAACTTTATATTCTAGAAATCATTCATTCAACTCATTTGTTAATTTTATTTTAAAGAACTTTGTTGTTATAGGTAAGAAATATGGAATATGAAGACATTATGATCCTCTTAGGTAAACAATTTTGGTCATAAAAAAATTTTGTTCAGAGTTCCAGTAAGATGGCAAAATAGGCAGAGAAACTACACAGACCCTCTTCAACAAAGAAAAGGGGAAACAATTAACACAGAAACAAAAGGTAATCCTGGAACCCTGAGCTTTGAAGGCAAAGATATAGAAGTGGACAAAATGGCAACTAGTAGAAGAACCTGCATGAAAACACTGAAAAAGGAAACACATGGAGCTGCCGTTTGTCAGAGATCTTGATGGCACAGATGGCTTGAATATTGCCAAGTGGTGTTAGGACCTAAGAATTAACCCAAAAATCAGCCCTGCTAGCCAGAGGCTGCATGGAGGACTGCACTAGTGGCTGGTGAATAAAATGGAAAGCAGTGAAGAGGGAAACAGGCTGAGCTGTGGTCTTTTGACTCTCTGGAGGGTACAGCCATTTTGAATGTTCACAAGCAGTTTGACGATTTGGGTATTTAAAGCAACAGTGTTCTCCCAGAGTCCAGGGACTTAAGAATGGGCTCCTCTTGCCCTCTTGCCAAGAATCACAAGGACATTCTGGAAATGAACAACTGGAAAGACGGAACATTGCCCTTGTTACTCTTAGATCCCACAATCTCTTGGTGAACCTTTTGGAGGTGTGACTATCACTCACTCCCACCCACATTCTGGGCAACCAGGTGTTCTGGCCCAGGTTGTGTGCTCAGATGGAGCCTGGGTGTCCTGCCCAGACTTTTTCTTTCTTTCTTTTTTTTTTTTTTAAGTTAGTTTGTTTTTGTCTGTTTTAAAACTATTATTATTATTATTGCCCTTTTTATGATTATTTTTTAATCCCCCCTTCCCAGGTTCTAGTTTTCAGCTTTTTCTCTCTTCCCTATTCCTGGTTCTCATTTTTTTTCTCTTTTTCATGCTTAACCCCATTCATTGTTTTTCTTTTTGCATTTTTCCCATTTTTTCTTCATTATTCTCCTACTCTACCTTTTTTCTTTTATAGGTCTCTCCTCAGATAGTGTGAGGTTTCTTTTTTCTTTTTTTCTTTTTTCTTGATTGTTCCTGTGTGTTTATGCAGTGTTTTTTATCTGCTTGCTTTTACTTTTTTTGATGGCTTTTCGATTGTTGTTTTCATCTAACTTAGTGGAAGACAGCAACAGTGCCCATATGATGCAACTATACCCTCACTTCTTGTAGCTCCACCTCCCGAGGGAGAGCACCACTTACTTCTCCACCAACTGGCCAATAATATATGACCACCAAGAACAGCCTGACTTATGCTTAGCTGCTCTTCACAAACAGTTTACAAAGATAGAAATAAAGCAATGTCACAATGTCTCAGAGACAACAGAACATCACAGTCCACCTAAAGAAGCAAGATGAAGTGGTAGAAACAAGGGAGTGAGATGTAGACCCAGAAGACAACCTTGAAGAAGAAGCAGTATTGGACCTCCAAGATTAAAAAAAAAAAAAAAAAAAAAAAAAACCTCACTGTCGTGGAGTTTGACCTGACTCATATTGACCCCTCCTTGGGTTTCCAAAGTGGTATCACTACAGAAGTAGAAGAATTATATTTAGGTATCTTAAAAGGATTGAGAGACAGATCAAAGAACACGCTGACAAAATTAAGGAAAACACAGACAAAAGCCTAAAACAATTTTGGAAGAATTTACAAGAACAAAAGGACAAAATTAATGAAAAATTAAGAATGATGCAAAATCTACAGATAGAAATCAAGAAGATTAATACTAAATTTTTTGAAATACATACACATTGAAAGGCTAGGGGAGTAGAATTGAATCCATGGAAGACAGAATTAATGTGATTGAAGACAAATACCTGAATACTTCTTTGGAAAGGGATCCATCAGAAAAAAGACCAAAACAAAATGAAGAAAGCCTAAGATTCATGTAGGATACCTTCAAAAGGAACACCTACGTGTAACTGGAATTCCAGAACAGGAAGAGAAAAAGAAAACCACTGTGAAAATTGTTCAAGATTTTTTGGAAAAGAACTTCCCTAATATGATGAAATATGAGAATATTACATTCAGGAAGTCCAATGAACCCAAACAAGATAGATCCAGAAGAAAATCTCTGATACAAATCATCTTCAATCTCAGTAAAACCAAAGACAAAGAATCAATCCTGAAATCATCACCGTAAAAAAGGAAAAGTTACTTACAAACACAATCAATAAGAATAAACTCTGATTTCTGAGCAGAAACCATGCAAGTGAGACGGCAATGGAATGGTATGTATAAAATTCTGAAAGAGAAAAATTTCCAACCAAGAATTATACCTTGTTGTTGTTGTTATGTGCCATCAAGATGGACCTGACTCATAGCGATCCCTCCTTGGGTTTCTGAGGAAGTATCACTACAGAAGTAGATTGCCCAACCTTTTGTCCAAGGAGTGGCTTGTGGTTTTAAACCACCAGCCTTCTGGTTAGCAGTCAGATGCCTTAGGCACTACACTACCAGAGTTCCCAAGAAGGAAGACCAGGTAATCTACTTCTGTAGGGATATTGCCTCAGAAACCCAATGAGGGCTCTCCAGGAGTCAGAATTGACTCAATGACAGTGAGTTTTTAAGAATTATATACTCAGCAAAATTATCCCTCAAATATCATCTCAAAATTAGTAGATTTACAGACAACCAGAAATTAAGGGAATTTGTTAAAACTAGACCAACCTTTCAAGAGACATTAAAGGAAGTCCTTGGAAGAGAAAACAAACAACAACTGACCATTAATAAACACGACGTCATAACCTGAAAACCAACATAGCTATGGAAGTATTCAAAGTAAAATAAGCTTACAAGATTGTAAACAGGGAACCAGAAACATCAACTGGCAAATGAAGACAACTACAAAACAAAAAGAGGTAAAAAAAAAAATAGTGTAGTTACAGAACTTCTAAATGACGAGGAAGTTGAGAGAGTTGCAAGATTGAATGAACTGTTCTAAACTCAGGGAGAAAATTATAAATCATAAGGTAACCTCAAAGGAAAATGATAAACTTTCACATCACAATAAAAGAGAGGACAAGTACAAATATTTAGCAAATACTTAAAAAATGACTGCTAACCAGAGGGCTGGCTGTTCAAACCCACCACCCACTCCTTGGAAGGAAGATGGGGCAATCTACTTCCATAGTGATACTGCTTCAGAAACCCAAGGAGGAGTCGCTATGAGTCAGGTTCGACTCAACGGCACATAACAACAACAACAACAACAAAATAACAGCAACAAAGAAAATGATAATGCAATTTGTAAACATGATGAGCTCAGCACAGAAAATTATATGAAACCAAGAACACCATGGAAACACACATAACAAAATAACAACAACAAATTCATATTTCTTGATAGTTACAATAAATGTCAATGGATTAAATGCACCACTCAAGAGATGGAGAGTTTCAGACTGGATAAGAAAAAATAACCCATCAATATGTTGTCTACAAGAGACATACCTTAGAGACAAAGGTAAAAATAGACTAAAACTCAAAGGCTGAAAAAAATATATCAAGCAAATGGCAACCAAAAAAGAGCAGAAGTGCCAATATTAATTTCTTATCAAATTGACTTAAAGACAAAAATCACCATAGAAGACAAGTAAGGGCATTATATAATGATTAAAGGATTAATTGAACAAGAAGATATAACCATAAGAATTATCTATGGACTCAATAAAAGAGCCCCAAAATACATAATGCATGCACACACCACCGTCGAGTCTGATCTGACTCGTAGCAAACTTTCCTTGGGTTTTCAAGGCAATATCACTATGGAAGTAGATTGCCCAACCTTCCTTCCAAGGAGTGGCTGGTGGGTTTGAACCACCAGTACTCTGGCTAGCAGTCAAATGCCTTAGGCACTAAGCCACCAGAGCTCCTAAAACAAAGCAAAGTTTAAAAAGAGTTGAAAAGGAAAATAGATGACTCCACAGTCATACTGGGAGACTTTAATACACCACTTTCAATGAAAGAGAGAACAACTGGAAAGAAACTCAACAAAGATGCAGAAGAGCTAAATAATGCAATCCACCAGCTTGAACTTATAGACATCTACAGAGCACTTCAGCCAATAACAACAAAATATACATTCTTTTCCAGTGCACATGGAACATTCTCCATGATAGACCATATGTTAGGCCATAAAGCAAGCCTTAATCAATTTAAAAACATTGAAATACTGCAAAATATCTTTTCAGATCACAATGCTATCAAATTAGAAATCAACAATAGGAAGATCAATGGGAAATGAGCAAACACATTGAAAATTAACAACACTCTCCTAAAAAATGACCAGGTAATAGAAGAAATAAAAAATGAAATTAAAATATTCCTTGGATCAAGTGAGAATGAAAACACAATGTACCAAAACCTTTGGGACACACCAAAAGCGGTGACCAGAGACCAATTTATAGCATTAAATGCATGCATCAAAAAAAGAAAAAAAAAAAAGCTAAAATCAACACCTTAACACAACGTATCCAACACTTAGAAAAATAAGCAAGAATAACCTATAGTCACCAGAAGACAGGAACTAATAGGGATTCAAGCAGAAATCAATAAAACAGAAATAGAAAGACAATAGCTTCACCCAAATCAAAATACAAAGAAAAGAAAAAAGACAGTACGAAAAGTCTACAAGACCAGAAGTAGGTTTTATGAAAAGATTAATAAAATTGACAAGCCAATGGCAAATTTAACAAAGAAAAAGAGGAAGCAAATACAAATAACATGAATAAGAAATGAAATGGGCAGCATCACAAGAGAATCAAGTGAAATAAAAAGGATAATATCAGGATACTATGAAGAACTGTACTCCAACAAATTTGAAATTCTGGAAGAAATAAACAGATTTCTAGAAACACCCCACTTACCTAAACTAACGCAGACTGATGTGGAAAACTTGACTAGTTCTATAACAAAAGAAAAAATTGAACAGATCATAAAAAAAATTATATAAAAAAAAAAGTCTTAGCCCAGACAGTTTCACTGGAGAATGCTCCCAAATATCCAGAGAAGAACTGACACCAATCCTACTCAAACAATTCCAAAACGTAGAAAAGGGTGAACTCTTCCCAAATTCACTTTATGAAGCAAGCATAACCTTGATACCAAAACCAGACAAAGACATCACTCAAAAGGAAAACTACAGACCAATATGCCTCATGAATACAGATGCAAAAATCTTAGAAAATCTTAGCCAGTAGATCCAACAACATATTAAGAAAATTATTCATTATGACCAAGTGGGGTTCATATCAGGTATTCAAGGATGGTTCAACATTAGAAAAACAATCAACATCATCCATCACATAAATAAAACAAAGAAAAACAACCTTATGATTGTCTCAATCAAAGCAGAAAAGGCATTTGATAAAATCCAACACCCATTTCTGATCAAGACTCTCAGCAAAATAGGAATAGAAGGGACATTCCTCAACATAATAAAAGGCTTCTGTGCAAAACCAACAGCCAATATTATTCTCAATGGAGAGAG
>NW_006922229.1:1013360-1022074 GCF_000298275.1 Orycteropus afer afer | reverse complement strand
AAAACTTGGGAATAAATCTTACCAAGGACACAAAAGACCTGTATAAAGAAAACTATAAAAGACTACTTCAAGAAACCGTAAGAGATCTGCATAAATGGAAGAACATGCCATGCATGTGGATAGGAAGATTGAACATTGTGAAAATGTTAATTCCACCCAAAGCAATCTATACATTCAATGCAATTCCAATCCAGATCACATCAACATTCTTTAAGGATATAGGAAAAAAAAAAAAAATCACTAACATTATATGGAAAGGAAAGAGACCTCAGATAAGCAAAACAATACTGAGCGAGAAGAACTAAGTAGGAGGTCTCACACTCCCAGATTTTAAAACCTGCTATACAGCCACAGTAGTCAAAACTTCCTGGTATTGGTACAATGACAGAAACAACATTGACAAATGAATAGAATTGAGAATCCAGAAATAGATCCATTGACCTATGGTCAGCTGATCTTTGACAAAGAGCTGAAATCCATTAAATGGGGAAGAGATTGTCTGTTTAATAAATGGTGCTGGCAAAACTGGATATCCATTTGAAGAAAAATGAAACAAGATTTGAACCTCACACCAAAGTAACTCCAGGTAAATCAAAGACTTAAATATTAAACCTAAAGCTATAAAGTTCCTCAAAGAAAAACTAGGGGCAAATTTAGAGAGCTCTGGTAGTGTAGTGCCTAAGGCACTTGACTGCTAACCAGAAGGCTGGCAGTTCAAACTCACCAGCCACTCCTAGGAAGGAAGATGGGGCAATCTACTTCCGTAATGATACTGCCTCAGAAACGCAAGGAGGGGTCCCTATGAGTCGGGTCCAACTTGACGGCACATAACAACAACAACAATGTATGGCACAAATAGACTATCAAGCATAATTCAAAATGCACAAACAGTAGAAGATAAGCTAGATGCATGGGACATTCTTTAAATTAAATTTATATGTGCTTCCAAAGACTTCTCCAAAAGAGTCAAAAGAGAACCTACAGATTAGGAAAAAATATTCAGCAATGACATATCTGACAAGAGACTTATCTCTAGAATTTATAGAAAACTCCAACATCTCAACAACAAAAAGACAAATAATCTAATTAAAAAATGGGCAGAAGAGGTGAATAGAAACCTCACCAAAAAGGACATTCAGGCCGCCAACAAACATATGAAGAAATGCTCACAATCATTAGCCATTAGAGAGACCCAAATCAAAACAACAATGAGATACCATCTTGCCCAGCACTAGTAGCCAAGTTCAACAAGACAGAAAAAAGCAAATGTTGGAGAGGATGTGGAGAGATTGGGATCCTCATACACTGCTGGTGGGACTGTCAAATGATACAACCACTGTGGAAAGCAGTATGGTGATTTCTTAAAATGATGGAATTAATTAAAAAAAAAAAAGTTGGAATTAGAAATATAATTACAAGGTATATATCTTAAAGAAGTGAAAGCCATGACAAGAACAGATATATACATATCCATGTTCACTGCAGCATTATTTACTATGGCAAAAAGATAGAAACAACCTAAGTGCCCATCAACAGAAGAATGGATAACTAAACTATGGTAAATACACACAGCAGAATACTATGCAATTCTAAAGAATAATGTAGAATTGACAAAACATCACACAAACATGGATGAATTTGGAGGACATTATGTTGAGTGAAATAAGTAAATCACAGAAAGCAAATATTGTTATTAGTCCATTATTGTAAAAAGTCAATGAAAGGTTTGTATATGGAAGGAAACATTCTTTGTTGGTTACCAAGGGTGGGAGGGAAGGGAAGGGAGGGGACACTGTTAGATAGGTAGAGACAAGTATTGATTTGAATGAAGAGAAGGGCAATGTACCAAATATGAGTGATCAACACAGTGGCATTGAGGAAGAGGAAAACATAGAGAGGTGCATGGGAGGTACAGACAACAAAGATGAACCCTTTTGCACATACAGTACTGCATTGTCAGTGAAGGCGAACATTGATATATGAGTGGACAGGCTGAACTATTAGGTATGTCTATGCAGGGGGAGGGAGCTCTGGTAGCATAGTGGCTAAGACACTTGCCTGCTAACCAGACGGCTGGCGGTTCAAACCCACCAGCCACTCCTCGGAAGGAAGGTTGGGCAATCCTACTTCCGTAGTGATACTGCCTCGGAAACCCAAGGAGGGGTCGCTATGAGTCGGGGCCGACTCGACGGCACATAACAACAACAACAACAACAATGCAGGGGGAGGGTGTGCCCAAGACCATGTACAGGGTTGGCAGACAATGTTTCTCCAACTGTATCTGTATGTTCTGTAAGAATGTCTAGGTATATAGTAGAACTGACAAGGGACAAGTTTGTAGTCACTTCTTGGCCAGAGCCAACTTTTCAGAGGGAGCAGGTAGTTGGACCTGTGGGGTCAGGACCATAGTGCCAGGGGGCATGAAGCTCAATTGGTACAACATACTGCATAAAAACATTGTTCCACATCCTACTTTGGTGAGTAGCAAATGGGATCTTAAAAGCATGGAAGCGGCCATCTAGATGCAACAATGGGTCTCTCCTCATGCAGAGCAAAGAGGAATGAAGAAAACCAAAGATTCATGGAAACAATCAGTCCAAGAAACTGATTCAACATGTGATCCTCTGCCTATATGACTATGAGGCCAGAAGAACTAGATGGTGCCTGGCTACCACTGTCAACCACTCAGAGGGGGATATATGTAGGAGATCCTGGATAGAGTGGGAAAACAAAGTGGAACAATACTCAAAATCATTTTTTTAAAAAAGCATCAGATTTGCTGGTCTGATAGAGCCTGGTGGAACCACTGAGACTATGGCCCTTAGCTGCTCTGCAGGTCTGGTATTGAACCCACTCCTGTGGCTTCCAGCCAAACAAAAGACAGGCATATGAGCTGAATGTTTACATTAGGTAGATATTCTCCTTGGAGAAAGCAATCATGGGAGATTAGAGGGGTTGTGTATGCACAGGAAGACAGCTTGGAGGTCAGAAGTGCATGGGAGGGAAGGACACAGGGAAGAGGTCACTATGGGAATGAAGTGGGAGGGTAGCTGTTGTATTGTGGGAACCTGCAGCCAATGTCTTGAGACAAAGCATATGTGAGCTGCTGTATGGCAAGTGAATTTGCTCTGTAAACTTTCACCCAAATCACAATAAATAAATAAATAAATATAAACATATAAGTATATAAATAAAAATAAATATATATATGTTCATGTTTTCTGGCATTAAATCAATGTGCTGTTACCATCATTGTTATAAATTTTATTTATTTTGCTAGAAATGTAAACTTCCTTTTAACATCATTGTTGTAATGAGCTTGCTTAAAATTTGAAGCAAATGAAGATTTAAAAAAATTTTAATTCCAATATGTGTTGAATAAAGGTGGAAGGCTTGCAAAAATTCCTCTTAGATCAATATTCATTCTATATAATTTTCATCTGTAAAAAACTCATTGCCCTGCAGTAAATTCCAACTCATAGGGACTGGGGTGCAGGGAAGTGCTTGGTGTCTCTTCTAGCCTTGTTCTTTGTGACTCCTGCCAGATGACTGGGTGGGACTATGCAAATGTCAGTTGCTTATGGCCCATCAATGGGATTGGATAGCTTGCTATTAATGTAAATAAAGTGCATGACACCCTTGTGGATGTGGGGCTATAAACTTTAGGTGTGTGAAACCCTAATGTGAGGATTGGTCAGTTTTGCCATCTCACTAGGCATCCCACCGGCAGAAAAGAGTGGATCTGATTATCAGCAAGAAAGAAGAGCCAGGAGTGGAGCAAGTCCTTGGACCCAAGATCCCTGTGCTGACTCCTCTCTATCCAGAAGACAGAAAGAAAACTATAATACTTTGCTGAGATGAAGTAGTATCAGGGAAATGGCAGTAGCCAATCCAGCACCCAACCTGGCAACTGACACAGTACTTCTGGACCCATGGAGATGAAAACCTTTAGAACAAGGCTTACTGGTGGAATAGGGTACTTTTAGGCATTTACTGTCAGAGCTAAAAAGCTTTGAAACATTTGCCTAAACAATGCAGAGGCCAAAAGGCCACAAGGCTGAGAAGCTGAGGGCCAGACAGGCAGGTGTGCCTGGGGACACTGTTGAGCAAAGCCTGTTTTGATATGAAGAACTATATTTTGAGTTGTTCCTTATCCTGAATTTTAACCTATTACTTTCCTCATAAATCCCACATTTGTGAGCATTGTTTGTGAGATTTGTGTAGCCATTGCAACAAATTATCAAACATAGCAGAGAAGTACATAGTCCTATGGGAGGAACAGTTGGTGTCAGAATTTGTAAAAACGTTGGAGAGTAGTGGCATGACTGATCTCTGCCTTATATAAGAATTAGATTTAGATTGTTAAGGTTGATGTTGATCCTTGTGAAGTTAGAGTAGTTTAGAAGCTGCCTCCATGCCATTTTCACAGGGACTGTATATGACAGAGTAGAACTGCCCCATGGGGTTTCCAAGGATGAAATCTTCATGAAATGAAACTGCTGCATCTTTCTCCTGAGGAGTAGTTAGTGGAATTGAACCACAATCTTTCTGTTAGCATCCAAGTGTTTAACCACTGCACCAGTAGGGCTCCTTGATTTTCATCTATAGTGCATCAAAATTTCTTGTATTTTTAATAAAATTTTCTAAAGGGCCACATAGCATAAATTTAAAGTCAAGATCATTAATAATAAGAAAACTAAATATTTTATCATATTTTTCATCTTCCCCAATCTTCTTTAATTATGCTTTCTTAACAGTCCTATTGTTCCACATTTTGTTCAATTTTTTTTTCCATTATCTAGATTGTTAGAAAATGGGTTTTAAAAAATCTAGCTTTCTTAAAAATATAAAATAAAAAAATTATAGCACATGCTAACAAAAATTATTAAAGATAAATTTTCAAAAAACAGGAAACACTTTCCTGAGACATATACCTAAGACTACATTTCATAGCTTGGGAGGTTCCGTGATGTTTTGAAGGTATTCAGAGCTAATTTAAATATACTAATTACAACAAGTCGATTTTCAGTCATATAACTAAAACCATTTAGCAGATCATGGTTAATCTAATTTACACTAGTAAGCTCTTAGTCTGACACTCCCAAGGAGGTAATAGAGTTTAATATACTATTCCAAATACATAATATTCTGATATGATACAAAAAGTTGGATTGCTTTTCTCTATCAAATTACAAAAGAAAAATAATATTTTTAGGTCTTTGAGGATGGAGCTCAAGATGGTGAACTAGACTGATGTACCCTGACATCTTTCTACAGCAAAAGCTTGAGAAATCAAGTGAAGCAGAAACAGATGGCAATCTTGGAACCATGAGCATCACATGGAAGGCTGAAAATTAGATCAGACACCAAGTAGAAGGAAAGACAGAATGAAAACAATGGATATGGAGATTTACAGATCCTCAGCACCCTGCCAGCCAGGATGGCACAGAGTGGCTATCTTGGGACAGAGCAAGCAGTGTTCCTGGTTGAGGAGCATAGGAAGGCAACTCCAAAAACTTCACAACAAGGGAAATAGATACTGTGTAAACAAAGCTGAAATGACACAAAATGAACAGGACAAAAGCTGGGCTAAAATGGAAAGTACAAGAAAACTGTGCAAGAGCTCTGGTGATCCTGTTGATCATTGGAAAGTTATCTAGAAACTGGGTTAAGCTGTGTTGCCACATTTGAATAGGCAACCCCTACTTAATAGTAAAACAGTAGAATAACAACTAGAGATTCTCTTCCTCAGACAGTTTTGTGTTGCACCCCCTACACACATTTATACAGGCCACTCCCTGATTGCCTGCTGTGACCTTGCAGGAACATCCCTATACCTATTCCCAGAAACTAGCAGAAGTGCCTCTACACCTGCTGCCTGGTGGCCAATAATGAGATGCAGCCCATGCCATTGTCCAGCAGGTATGCCACTATGCCCTAGTGAAGTGATTAGCAGACACACACCCACACACCTTTTCAATGACCACTGGGCAAGGTCTAGCAGGTACATTTCCTTACTAGTAACCACCCAGAGATCTAGGCAGACACTATCAGCATATCCACTCAATGAAAAGTTGGCCATCATTCTATGTATGACCACCTGACTGCAGCAACATCTAACCCATAACCATCTGGTTCCTGCAAGCTGACCACATATCCACTGAGACCCCTTTATTTCCTCCCTCTCATCTATTAACAGACCAATTTATTCCTGAACAGAGGGATTGTCCCATCATTTCAGGTAGCATTACTCTGAAGATGACCTGTTCTAACCACTAACGTCTAGCACTAACTCAGAAGGATCGAGCTCTCCCACAAAACCTGTGGGGAGATCCTGACTACCTGACACTCAACAGTTCAGATCAAGGAAGAGATTTGCTATTGTACTTCCACTCCATCGTGAAAGGGAAAACATACACACCTAGGATTAGAGGACTCCCATGTGTGTGTAATCCATCATTCCCTTTAGGATAGGAAAATCACATCCAGCCAATTTAAACCACCCAAGTAACACATAAATGAACTAATTAAAATAATACAAAGTAAGAAAACCATTCTAAAAACAAAGAGAGAAAGTAAATTCTCTGATATATCAAAATAAAACAAAACAAAAATTATGAAAATAGACAACCAATATAGAAATATATAAACCAAAACAAAACAAAACAAAAAAACAAACTCACTGCCGTTGAGTCAACTCTGACTCATAGTGACCCCTCCTTGGGTTTCTGAGGTGGTATGTCTACAAAAGTAGATTGCCCAGTCTTCCTTCTGAGGATTGGATAGGAGTTTGAACTGTAGCCTTCTGATCAGCAGCCAAAAGCCTTAGACACTACACCACCAGAGCTCTCATAGAAAGATATAAATAAATAAAATAAATAACTCCTTAATGACCTGGAGGCAGTGGTCAATAACAAAGCACATGAAGAAATAAAGTAAGATGACTTGAGTAAGTGAGCAAATTAAATAATGGAAAATCATTTTGAGGAAGATCTGATAATAGAACTACAATGACAAGGTATTATAAAGGCCTATTTTTAGAATTCTCAATGAGATCAAGGAAAATAAAAATTCTAGAAGAATTCAGGAAAACTATATAAGAACCAAATGACAAACTCAATAGAGAAATGGAAAACATACAAAAACAGTAACTAGGAATTCAGAAGATTGACAATAAAATATCAGAAATAAATAAATAAAAACTTAATGGAAGGACATAGAAGTAGAATTGAATCAGTGGAAGAATGAATCCATTGACCCTAAGTTTTTTGAGGAGCAATCAGCAAAAAATATAAAGAAAACTGAAGAAAACCTAAGGTTTATGTGGGACAACCTCAAGAGGAATAATTTATGCATATTAGGAATTCCAGAAGGGGATGAAAGAAAACAAAGTACACAGAATTTTTTAATTCACATTGGCAGAAAACTTCCCAAATATCACTGATGACAAGTTCAATGAAACAAATACAGACTAGATCCCAAAAGAAAATTTCCAAGACATATCATAATTACATTTTCCAGAACCAAAAACAAAGAAATAATCTCAAAGCCTCTCCTGAAAAGTGAAATATCATTGACAAAAGAGATTCAATAAGACTAAGCACTAATTTCTTACCAGAAATCATGCATGCAAGAAAGCAATGGGAAAACATATAGAAACCCAGAAAGAAACTGTCGACTAACAATGATATAATTAGCAAAACTGGCTGTCAAAAAACAGGGCAAAATTAGGACATTCACAGGCAATCAGAAATTAAGGGAATTAGTAATCCCAAAACCAGCTCAATAAGAAATATTTTAAAAGGTCATTCACACAGAAAACTAATGATATCAGACAACAACCTGAAAGAAAGAAATATTATAGCATTACTCAGATACTGAGTCAGATAAACACTTCATAAAAGTAAAATAAAAGTTCAAAGATTACTAAAGGGAAAGAGATATAAAGAAATAAATGATGACAACTTCAGAAAAGGACTAAGTGGTGTAGCTACATAACTTCCATATAGAAGAAAAGGTAATTTCAAGATATAATAGACTGCTTTAAATGTAGTCTAATAAATGTAAACCCCAGGTAAACACATTGGTAATTAATAAATTTGCTCATCAAAATAAAGAACATATCTGATAATAGAACTACATGACAAGGGAAACGTTTTCCATTTCTCTATTAAGTTTGTCATTTTGTTCTTACATGGTTTTCCTGAATTCTTCTAGAATTTTTCAAAATAAAGAAATAAAAAAACTATATCAAACACAAAAACAACAGCAAAAAATGACAAAAAAAGCAAAATTCACTTGCAAAAAGTACTCAACATAGAAAACAAGGAACAATAAAAAATAGTAATGCTACAGAAAAATAGCAAAATGACAGCAATAAATTCTTAACAATCAATAATCACAATGAGGGAAAAAATGGTTAAATAAACCAATTAAGAGAGTGAGAGAAAATATAAATATAACTACTTTGTATAAAGTTTTATACTTTGGAACAAGGGATATCATAGCTGTTGTCAGATGGATCTTGTCTCAAGGCAAAGAATACTAGAAAGATGTCTACTTGTGTTTTATTGACTATGCAAAGGCATTTGATTGTGTGCATCATGACAAATTATGGATGACATTGAGAAGAATGGGAATTCCTGAGCACTTGATTGTACTCATGAGGAATCTGTACCTTGACCAGGAGGCTGTCATTCGAACAGAACAAGGGG
>NW_006922229.1:991468-1005171 GCF_000298275.1 Orycteropus afer afer | reverse complement strand
GTCTCACCTATTTTGGTCATGTTGTCAGAAGGGACCATTCCTTGGAGAAGGAAGTCCTGCTTGGTAGGGTGGAGGGTCGTTGAAAGAAGGGGAGGCCTTCAACGAGATGGATTGACACGGTGGCTGCAATGATGAGCTCAAGTATAGCAGGGATTGTGGAGCTGGCACGGGACAAGGCAGTGTTTTGTTCTGCTGTGCATGGGGTCACTATGAGTCGGAAACGACTCGAGGGCACCTAACAATAACAACAAAAATGTTGTATAAAGTTTTCCAGTAATATGTCAGACAGTGTTTCACTGCTTTTCATAAGGTTTTCAATGGACAATTCTTTGAGAAGTGGATGGCTCCTTCCTTTTTCCAAGTCTGTCTTAGTGAGAAAGCTCTGCTGAAACCTGTCCACCATGGGTGACCCCGATGGTATTTCGAATGCTAGTGACATAACCTCCAGCCTTACAGCAACACACAAGCCACTATAGTATGACAAACTGTTCAGATTACTCAGGACCGTTCTGACAAGAATATATCACAAATGAGATGGCCTTAACAAACAGGAGTTTATTCTCTCACAGTTTGGAGGCTTTAAGTCCAAGTTCAAAGTGCCAGGTTCTAGAGGCTAGGTGAAAGCCCCTCAACCTTGGGGTCCAGCTCTGCCTCCTGCTCCCTGCCCACTGGACCTAGAGGCATTTCATCACTCAGACAGCTACTGGCTGCTGAGCTACTCAATCAGCTGCTCAAAGTAGATTCCACCATGGAGTTGATTTCCAGTCTCATCATGGGGAATACTACATTCAGCTGCCCAGCCACTCAACCAGGCCTAGCCAAGTTGACAGAAAAACATAACCACTACAATTCCACTCCTTGTCAACTTGGTGCCTATACAGATCTTTCAATGGGCAGTATCTGCACAGGTCTCTCTCACTGGGTGGCTCCAGTCCCCTAGTTCCCCTAAGTGGTGACCTCACTCCCTTGGCCTGGTGGACCCATTCCTCTCCCTCAGGTATGGCAGCCCCGCCCCCTCACTCTTGGGCAGTAGCTATGGCTCCATCCCACTTATTTACATGAACAAGCAGCCCCACACTCCAGAACCAAGTTGGTGAAGGCCTGGCTCTTTGAAACCTAGGGAGCAGTGGTGGTTCCACCCTCAAAGGCCATGGTCCTACCTTTTCAGGCTGAGGCAGCTCTGCTTCCCCTTCCTTGGTTTCTTCGCTTCTGCCAATTAATGCCAAAGGCAACCCACTCCACTGGAAATCTTCCTGTCCCCAAAGCATTCACCTTTCTTGCTCTATGGGCCAGTCAACCTACTACTCCATTTCATGCCAGTCTTTTCTACCAATTAATGCCAAAGGCAACCCACTCCTCCAGTAAGCCACCTAATCAAAGGCATCAAGCTTTCTCCTCCATGGGCTGGTAAAACTGTCGCTGTCTCATGCTGGTTTTCTCAACTCTGCTATTGCTATCTCTCATGCTGGTCTCTTGCTCTGTTCCTGCCATCTTTCATGCCATAGGCCAGGGTATCTCTGCCAGGGTCTTGGGTCAAGGACGCACTCCACTCCTCTTTCCACATTTTAGATATCTGTCAGAGCATCACCCCACTCTCTCAGTACCAAATTCTGTTCTGGTTACCTAGTACTGCTCTGACGAGAATATACCACAAATGGGATAGCCTTAACAAACAGGAGTTTACTCTTTCACAGTTTGGAGGCTTTAAGTTCAAGTTCAAAGTGCCAGGCTCTAGGGGTTGGGTGAAAGCCCCTCAAACTTGGGGTCCAGTTCTGCTTCCTTGCTTCTGGCCCACTGGAGCTAAAGACATTTATTCACTCATACAGATGTTAGCTGCTGAGGCTGGCAAACCCAAAGTTGACAAATAAAAAGGCACAGTCCCGATGTTACCAAACCACATGGCGGGCCATTAATTTAAGTCCATTCTAAGTCCCAAGGTCGGCAGAGCATGGCAGGCTGCTGAATAACAACACAGCTACATGCAGGGTCCAAGCATGCCATAAGCTAGAAACCATTCCCAAAACTGCTGCTTACATACTGGAAGCAGACCACATACCCAAACGCAGCTACTCAGATGCTCACAGGAGATTCCACCACGGAGTTGATTAATAGTCTTATCATGGGGAATATTACATCCAGCTGCCCAGCCACTCAACCAGGCCTAACCAAGATGACACAAAAACATAACCACCACACAAACTGACAGACAAGTGTGGAAGACCAGTTAATACTACTATGATTCAAATTTATGCACCAACCATTGAAGCCAAAGATGAGGAAATTGAAGATTTTACCAACTCCTGCAGTCTGAAATTCATCAAACATATAATAAAGATGTGTTGATTATTACTGGTGATTGGAATAAGAAAGTTGGAAACAAGGAAGACTCACCAGTAGCTGGAAAATATGGCATTGTAATAGAAATTATGTTGGAGATCACTTGGTAGAATTTTGCAAGACCAAAAAATTATTCATTGCAAATACCTTTTTTCAACAACCCAAGCAATGGCTATACACTTGGATTTCACCAGATGGAGTACACAGGAATCAGATGGACTACATCTGTGGAAAGAGGCAATGGAGAAGCTCAATGTCTTCAGCCACAACAAGACCAGTACCTGATTGTGGAACAGACCATCAACTGCTCATATGCAAGTCCAAATTGAAGTTGAAAACAAGTAAAGCAAGTCCACAAGAACCAAAATATGACCTTGATTATACCCTTGAATTTAGAGACCATCTAAAGAATAGATTTGGTGCATTGAACACCAATAACCAGAGGAATTGTGGAATGACATCAAAAACATCATCCATGAAGCAGGAAAAAGATCATTACAAAAACAGGAAAGAGATGTCAGAATAAACTCTGAAACTTTCCCTGGAATGGAGAGTAGCTAAGCCAAATGGAAGGAAAGACAAGATAAAAGAGCTGAACAGAAGATTTCAAAGAGCAGCTTGAGAAGACAAAGTCAATTATTATAATGAAATGTGCAAAGACCTAGAGTTAGAAAACTAAAAGGGAAGAACATGCTCAGCATTTCTAAAGCTGAAAGAACTGATGAAAAAATTGAAGCCTTGAGTTGCAATATTGAAGGATTTTATGGGCAAAATATTGAATGATGCAGGAAACATCAAAAGAAGATGGAAGGAATACAGAGTCACTCTACCAAGAATTGGTCGATGATCATCCATGGCAGGAAGTGGCATATGATCAAGAACCTATGGTACTGAAGGAAGAATTTGAAGCTTCATTGAAGGAATTGGTGAAAAACAAAGCTCCAGCAATTGACGGAATACCCATTGAGATGTTTCAACCAACCAATGCAGCACTGGAGGTGCTCACTTGTCTATGCCAAGAAATCTGGAAGACAGACATCTGGCCAATTAACTGGAAAAG
Organism: Orycteropus afer afer; assembly: GCF_000298275.1. NCBI lineage: Eukaryota > Metazoa > Chordata > Mammalia > Tubulidentata > Orycteropodidae > Orycteropus > Orycteropus afer. Next base: position 1,001,774 of record NW_006922229.1, on the reverse strand, counting down.
ATCCATATTTGCACCCCCTCCAAAGAAGGGTGATCCAATAGAATGTGGAAATTATCAAACAATATCTTTAACATCACATGCAAGTAAAATCTTACTGATGATAATTCAAAAATGGTTGCAGCAGTATATTGACAGAGAACTTCCAGAAATACAAGCTGGGTTCAGAAGAAGACCTGGAACAAGGTGTATCATTGCTGATGTCAGATGGTTCTTGGCTGAAAACAGAGAATACCAGAAAGATGTTTACTTGTCTTTTATTGACTTTGCAAAAGCATTTGATTGTGTAGATTATAACAAATTATGGACATTATTTAGAAGAATAGGAGCTCCAGAACATGAGGGACCTGTACATGGACCAGGAGTCTGTTATTCAAACAGAAGAAGGGTGTACTGCATGAGTTAAAACCAAGAAGAGAGTGAGTCAGGGTTGTATCCTTTCACCATACTTATTCAATCTGTATACTGAGCAAATAAACCAGGAAACTGGACTATATGAAGGAGAATGTGGAATCAGGATTGGAAGAAGACTCATTAACAATCTACAATATGTAGATATGGTGTAGTAAATTACACAGTATGGTTTTTCTAGCCATAGTCTTTGTAACTTCCACCAGATTACTGGGTGGAACCATGCAATTTAAACTCCTGGTTGTTAAACTTACCTACCTGGTGAATTTCTGTTGGAGCAGCACAAAGTAATCTTCTGGGAAGTTCTCTCTCTCTCAGGTATATAGAATTCTGATGTTGGGATTGGTTGGTTTTGCACCCTGTGAGGCTCAAAATGAGCCCTTCTAGAGGCAGAAGGAATCTCTCTGACTGCTGGCTAAGAGAGACATGCTGCTAAGACAGAGATTGAGGGAGACTGCCTGCTGACAGAGACTGCTAGCCAAGAGAGACTGAGTGCATTACTGAACTTGAATCGTAGCCTGTTGCTTCCCTAATAAACCCCATAATCTGTGAATTCTGTGTGGTCACTGCAACACATTATCTAACCCAGTAGAGAAGTGGTGTGTGCAGCTAGAGGGACAGTTGGTGTCAAGGTTGCCAAGAGTCTTGGAGCATGGCAGCATGTCTAGCCTCATGAGAATGAGTCTTGGGCTGCTGATGGTGATTCTGTCTTCCTCTTGTGTAGTTATAGGAAGTCAGAAGATTCTATCTCCCTGCCCCTTTAGCAGCAGATGACATAACTTTGCTTGCTGAAAGTGAATATTATTTGAAGCACTTAAATCCCATCGTTGCAGTCACTGTGTCAATCCATCCTGTTAAGGGCCCTCCCCTTTTTTGTTGACCCTCTACTTTATCAAGCATGATACCCTTCTCCAGAGAATGGTCCTTTTTGACAACACGACCAAAGTAGGTGAGATGAAGTCTGGACATTCTTGCTTCCAAGGAACATTCCAGCTGCACTTCTTCCAGGAAAGATTTGTTAAAGACTACAATCTGCAGTGTGGATTACACCTCAATATAAAGAAAATAAAAATCCTTACAACTAAACCAATAAGCAGCATCACAATACATGGAGAAAAGATAGAAGTTGTCAAAGATTTCATATTATTGGGTTCCACAATCAACACCAATGGAAGCATCAGTGAAGAAATCAGATGCTTATTGCAAATATGTTGCAAAAGATCTCTTCAAATTGCTGAAGAGCAAAGATGTCTTCTTGAAGACTAAGATGTGCCTAACCCAAGCCATGGTATTTTCAATCACCTCAATGCCTGTGAAAGCTTGACAATCAATAAAGAAGACTGAAGAAGAGTTGATGCTTTTGAGTTTGGTGTTGGTGAAGAATACTGAAAGTACCATGGACTGCCAGAAGAACTAACAAATCTTTTTACCAAAGTGAAACAAAGACATCACAAAATAGGAAAATTAGAGACCAATATCCCTCATGGACATAGATACAAAAATTCTCAACATAATTCTAATCAACAGAATTCAATAGCATATCAAAAAATAATACATCATGATCAGGTGAGTTTCATACCAGGCGTGCAAGGGTGGTTCAACTTTAGAAGATCAATAATGTAACTCACCATGCAAATAAGACAAAGGAAAAAAACCACACATGGCTATCTCAACATAGAAAATGCATTTGATAAAATCCAACACCTTTACCTAATCAAATGTCTCACTAAAATAGGAATGGAAGAGACATTCTCTACATATATAAGGACATATATGCTAAACCAACAACCAATATTATCCTCAAAGGTAAAAGACTGAAAGCCTTCCCCTTGAGAACAGCAATTAGATAAAGATGACCACTGTCTTTTTCAATATTGTACTGGAATAGCTAGCCAGAGCAATAAGGCAAGAAAGGGAAATACAGGGTATCCATATTGGAAAAGAAGAAGTAAAACTATCTCTATTGACAGATGACATGGTTCTGTACATTGAAAACCCCAAATATTCTATAAGAAAGCTACCAAATCTAACAAAAGATTCAGCAATATGCAGAATACAAGATTAATAAACACACACAAAAAACAACAATCATTGCATTTCTTTACACTAACAAGGATAACTTTGAAAATGAAATCAAGAAAAAACTAGCATTTACAGTTGTTGTTGTTGTTGTTGTTCAGTGCCATCGAGTTGTTTCCAACTCATAGCGACCCCATGCACAGCAGAACAAAACACTGCCTGATCCCACGCCAGCCCCACAATCCCTGCTATACTTGAGCCCATCATTGCAGCCACCGTGTCAATCCATCTCGTTGAAGGCCTCCCCCTCTTTCGTCGACCCTCCACCCTACCAAGCATGACATCCTTCTCCAGGGAATGGTTCCTTCTTACAACATGACCAAAATAGGTGAGACGAAGTCTGGTCATCCTTGCTTCCAAGGAGCATTCTGGCTGCACTTCCTCCAGGAAAGATCTATTAGTTCTTTTAGCAGTCCATGGTACTTTCAGCATTCTTCTCCAGCACCACAACTCAAAAGCATCAACTCTTCTTCGGTCTTCCTTATTCATGGTCCAGTTCTCACATGCATACCAGGTGATTGGAAATATCATGGCTTGTGTCAGGCGCACCTTAGTCCTCAATGAGATATCCTTGCTCCTCAGCACTTGAAACAGTTCCTTCGCAGTTGACTTTCCCAATGCTACACGTCGTCTAATGTACTGACTGCTGCTTCCATTGGCATCAATTGTAGAACCAAGCAACGTGAATTCTTTGACAACCTCAATCTTCTCTCCATTTATTGTGATGCTGCTCATTGGTCCAGTTGTGAGGATTTTTGTTTTCTTTCTATTGAGATGTAATCCATACTGGAGACTGTATTCTTCAACCTTCATCAGTAGGTGCCTTATGTCATCCTCACTTTCAGCAATCAAAATTGTAACATTTACAGTAACCTCCCAAAAAGATAAAATATCTAAGAATAAACCTAACAAAGGATGTAAAAGACTTATGCAGTGAAACCTATAAATAATTATTGTAAGAAATTAAAAGATAACACTTCTCCAAGTCTCAGTACTGAGAAGAAAGACTTCAGCCAGAAGGAGTTATGTAAGAATGGACAAGAACTGGCAGCTGACAAAACAATATCAAACTTGATGACTGGATACAAAAAGAGGAAAGAGCAGCACAATCTGAAACGTCAACCAAAGAGGTCAAAGTGGAGAAGAAAGCAGAGCCCCTGGACTCAAGGGGCCATGATTTCCTGCTAATTCAGTAGATCCAGCACTTGTAACGAATCAAGGTCATATCTGGCATCCGTCATCACAGGCCCCAAACTTCTGCAGCAGGAAAAGTGGCCCCACTTAGACTCTCTTAGGACCTTCCTGAATGTGTCTGTGAGAGACAGATCTAAGCATGGACAACAAACATAGTGGTAACATTTATCAACTAGATTCATGTCCTTCTAGATCAGACCTTCACTGTCCTCCAGCCAGTAGTTTTAGCTTTAATCATCTAGTAGAACTGTCATGTGACTGAAGTCAGCATTTGCTAGGCTGTGAGGAAATGGCTGGGCAGAGTGGGCCATGGTATAACACCACTGTGTAGAAGACTCACAATCCATTCCAAAGGAAACAAAATATCAAGGATTAGAGTAGCCTTGCCTACCTACTGATACCATTTATCCCACCATCTTTGTTGTATGTGCCATTGAGTCAGACCCAACTCACAGCAACCCCTCCTTGGGTTTCCAAGGTGGTATCATTACAGAAATAGATTGCCCCATCTTCCTTCAAAGGAGTAGTTGATAGGTTTGAACCACCAGTCTTCTGGTTATCAGTGAAGTGCCTTAGGTACTATGCCATCAGAGCTCCTATCCCACCACCAGTCCCTCTTAAACTAGTATGTCAGAGAACAGTGTTTTCTAATATAAAAAAAAAAAAAAATGAAAAAATTAATATTAAAAAAGGAAAAAACCTTTCTAGCCATTCCCTAACTAATCACCATTGGTGCCATTTGGATACTGAGGTGATATCTAGATGACACAAATGATATTCTGATTTTACACATTATTTCAGGACTCCATTTCTTGACACTTCTTTCTAAATCTTGAAGTTTATTACCCAGTGGTTTTGCTTACAAGTTATCCTCAAATTGGTCAATTTCAAGGACTCCTCTTTTGGAAACACTACATTGATTAATAATTTTAAAAATAAATACAATTTGCTAGAGGAATAAAAATAAATAAATAAATAAAGATAATCTACATAAATGGAAGAATATTCCATGCTTATGGATTAGAAGAATGAATATTGTAAAAAAATATGAATGTTACTCAAATCAATCTATAGATATAATGCAATCTCAGTTCAAAATCCAACATTTTTCTTTACTGAAATGGAAAACCTAATCATCAACTTTATAAGGAAAAGAAAAAAGCTCAAAAAACCAAAGCAATACTGAGGAAGAGTAAAGAATAGGAAATCTTATGCTTTTTAATTTCAAAATATTCTATACAGCCACAGTAATTAAAAGAAACCTGGTATTGGCACAATGACAAACACATTGGCCAATGGAATAGAACTGACAATCCAGAAGTAAATCCATCTATCTATGGGAAATCTACTTCAGGAGAGATACTGCCTTGAAAACCCAAGGAGGGACTGCTTTATGTCAGGATCGACTCAATGTCAGTGAGTTTGTTTTTCTTTATGGGCAATTGATTTTCAACAAAGGTTTGAAGTCCATTCAATGGGGAATAAACTGTCATTTTAACAAATAGTGCTGGCAAAACTAGATATCCACATACAGAAAAATGCTATGGGATACATATCTCACATCATACACAAAAACTTACCCAGAATGGATCAAATACCTGAATGTTAAAGCTAATACTATATGGTTCTTGGAAGATACATAGGAACAAAACTATGAGAGTTAATTTTTTTTTAGAAAAAGTGATCAATCATAATTATAAAGATATAAACAACGGATGATAAATTAAATAACTGGAACCTCTTAAAATTAAATACTTGGCCTGAAATGACTTTGTCAAAAGATTAAAAATATGTTAAAGACTGAGAAAAATCTTCGGGAATGATATATTTGATAAGAGTCTAATCTCTAAAATATGTAGAAAACATCAACAATTCAACAACAAAAAAAGATTAACAACCAGGTAAAAATATTAGCAGAGGACTTGAACAGACACTTAACCAGAGAGGACATTCAAGCAGTCAACAAACATGTGAAAAGTTGCTCAAAATCCTTAGCCAATAAAGAGACACAAAGCAAAACTACAATGAGATAACATCTCACCCTACCTAAAATGGTTCTGATCGAAAAAATAAAAATAAAATAACAACAAATATTAGGTTAGTTATTGGGATATTGGAAAAATTATCCACTGCTGCTGGGATTGAAAACTGTTACAAGAACTAGGGAAAATAGTATGGTACTTCCTCAAAAACCAAGAAGTAGAATTACCTTACGATCTAGCAATTCCACTCATAAGAATATACTCCAGAATAACTGTCACAAACAGACACATGCATGCCTATTTTCATTGCCACATTATTCAAAATAGCAAAAAGAAGGAAACAATCTAAGTGCCATCAACAGGTTAATGGATAAACAAGTTGTGGTGCATACATACAATGGAATGATATGCAGCTATAAAGAAAAAGGTTGATTTCTCTAAGCATATCGTAACAATAAATCTGGAGAACATTATGCTGAATGAAATAAATCAATCAAAAATACACATTGTAGGACCTCACTTTTATAAAAAGAAAACAATAGGTGTAGAAACAGAAAATAATATTCTTTAGCAGTTACCAGTGATGTGAGGGTGATGGAGGAGCAATCACTTTCTATATAGTAGACACTTGTTATTTTCAGTGATGAGAAAGGCAATACTGAATATAGGTGAAGTCTGCACAACTTGACAAAAGTAAATTATGATACTAGGTAGTACACAAGAATAAGGGACACCTTTAGTAAATGCTATAAGAGATACAGTTTTGGAAAGCAGCAATATCAACCTAAAAATATAAGACAAGTATGCCTATATGTGTATAGAAAGATAAAAGTGGGCATAAACATGTGCATATAGGTGTATCTGTAGACACTCGCTAAATACATATTTCTTCCATATGTACATTTATATATATAAATAAAAGTACATACAGAACATTGTTATGGATACTTCCAAGACGTAACTAAACACCTCACATAATAGATTTACTGGGTTTTAGGCTTAGGACCATAGTCTTCTGGGACAACTCAGTCCATACCATAAAGTTTATGTCCCATATAAAGCATATGTTCTACATTTTAGTTTGGTGAGTAGCATCCTTGAGAATGGTCATCTAAAATACAACTCCTGGTCTGTTCTTTTCTGGAGCAAAAGAGAAAGAAGGAAACCAAAGACTCGAAGAAATAACTACTTTATAAGACTGAAAGCCCACACATTTCATAGCTATGTCTACCCTAAGTCCAGAAGAACTAGCTGACCCCTGGTTACCAATACTGACATACTGCTCAGGGACACAATAGAAGGTCACAGATAATATGGGAGAAAATCATAGACAAAACACAGTCTTAAAAAGGAGAGACTTACTTGACTGGTAGAGACCAGAAGAACCTCTGAGATAGTAGCTCTGAGACACCTCTGAAACAGAAATGAAAACAACTTCCAAAGGTCACCTTTAAGTTTAATAACAGATTAGCTTATAAAATAAACATCACGTGTAAATGCCGTGCTCTTATACAACTGTATATGATAAAATGGTGAACATTTACCCTAAAGCAGAGATAAGAAGGTAAGGGAAGACAGGGAAGGTAGAATAATGGATAATCAAAAGGAAATGATGAGAATGTTGACACAATGTGAAAATTGTAACCAATGTCACAGAACAATATACGTAGAAATTGTTAAATGAGACAGTAATTTGTTGTATAAACTTTCACCCAAAACACATAAAATATTATTTTTTTTTCCCTTAGAACTTTGGGACCATTAAACTAAAAACAAACCAAATCCACTGACATCAAGTCAATTCCAACTCATAGTGACCCTGTAGTATAGAGTAAAACTTATCATACAGGATTTCCAAGTCTATAAAGGTTTATGGAAGTGGACTGCTCGTCTTTCTCCTGTGGAGTGGCTGGTGCATTCAAACCACCAACCATTTAGTTAGTAGTCAAATGCTTTAACCAATGTGCCACCAGAGCTCCTTTTGAAACCATTACTCATCATTAAAATACAGCATTTTAATTTTGTGGTTCACAATTTATTGAAGTATTGAAAATATAAAGAAATAAATGATGGATTTTACTTCATATTAAATAAATATATTTCTTCTTAAATGGTGATTGAAAACACTCCAAACACTCTCTGGAAAAGTGTAACATCAAAATGAGCAGAATCACATTAAGGAGAGTCTGTGGCAGGTGTATTTAAATCCTACCTGAAATTCAAATTCACCTTTTAGTTCTAGCTCTCTTTTTCTCTTTTCCCAAAATTTTACCTTCCATTTCTTTCCTCTCAATGTCATTTTATTATTATTTTTTTCTTTACCTTGAATTAACTTTTGCCTTACTGCACAAGGATAGGTGCTAACACTATAAATTTTAAGATGTTTAAATTTCCATTTCACTGTTAACATTCTAAACTGGAAGTAATGGTAACAACCAGAAACCCCACAGCTAAAATGAGAGGGAGAGAAATAATACCTTGATCCACAATTCTGCAAACTTTTATTTTTAGATTCAATGACCTTTGAATATGGAAGAAAGGTGATCAAATAAAATATTTGTTGTTGTGATTGGAGGATCAAACATGGTATATATGCTTTCATATTTCATTTTAGGAAAGTTACCTGTAATCAGTGCTGTATAATCAAATCCCTCTGACAATCACATACAGTTCCTTCAGAAAAAGAAAAGAAAATCTTAAAATCTATGTTCATTAGTTAGAGTTCTCACAAAAGAATGAAAAGAACAGAGTAGACAAAAATATACAAATCAAGTGTTTCAATTATTTATGACTGAATAATAAATCAGCTCAAAGCAGAGTAGTTTAAAACCACCTTTCTCATGATCATGTGCACTGTAGTAAATTACCTGGTATGGCTTTTCTAGCCATACGTCTTTTTAAACTCCATGGTGGAATTTGCTGTGAGAAACTGAATAGCTTCTGATTGTTAAAATCATCCACCTGGGGTCTTTCTGTTGGGAGCAGTACAAAGTAATGTTCTGGGAAGTTTGCTCTCTCTTACGTGCTTAAAATTCTGATGTTATGATTGGCTAGTTTGGCCACTCTGCCAGACTCAAAAGGAGGCCTCCTAGAGGCAGAAGTCTCTCTGACTGATGGTAGAGAAACATGTGCTGCTGGGAAAGAGACACAAGAGCCATGCATTGCTGAGTGAGACACAGAGGGACACACACTGCTGAGAGAGAGACTGTGAGAGACTGTTGGCTGAGAGACAGCGGGCTGGGAGAGAGACTTAGTGCTTTTCCTGAACTTGAATTATAGCCTGGTGCTTCCCTAACAAACCCCATAATCTGTCAGTTCTGTGTGGCCACTGCACTGAATTATCGAACCCAGGAGAGAGGTGGTGGGTGCTTTGGGAGGAACAGTTGGTGAAAGGGCTTGAAAGAGGCAGTACGTCTGACCCTGCAGGAATAGGCCTTGGGTTACTGACAGTGATACTTTCTTCCTCTTGTGGGGTTAAAGGAGGTCAGGAGATGTGACCTCCTTGCCTTTTTTTTATGTGCCGTTGTGTTGGACCCGACTCATAGTGACCCCTCCTTGGGTTTCTGAAACAGTATCACTAGGGAAGTAGATTGCTCCATCTTCCTTCCAAGGAGTGGCCTTGCCTTTTTAACATCATGTAAGTTGATGGTTGGTTTTGTGTGTGCTGTTGCCTGTGCTCACTTGTGAGACAGTAATCATCTGGGAGTTAACTAACTGGAATGCTCAAGGTGGCTTCACTGATATATTGGATCTTCAATTGCAGTGGTAGGTATGACTAGAGACATTGGACCAACATAGTAATCAGATTTCTTACATGGGAGCTAAAGGATTCTAGAGAAAAGCAGAAGACAACTCTGAAGAGTTACAGTGGAAACTGTTAAAATGTCATTTCTGCTGCATTCTGTTGGTAAAAGCAGGTCATGAGACCAAATTACATCAGAGAGAAGAGGAAATAGACTACATGGTTTTGTAAGAAGAGTAGTGTGCATATGAAGATAAGGGATGAATTATTGGAGGCCATATTTAGAAACAATTTAGCTCACCAAATCTGCTAATTTGACCCTCCTCTTATTTCCAATAGATCTGCTGTAATTTTCTTTAAGTTATGAGTGTGAATACAGGTGAGAGTTTTTACCATGTGTGGTTGGGTTGGGCTTGATAAAAAGTTGATTAAGAGGTTACTTTCTTCCTTTTGAGAAATCAAGTTCAACATATGCTATGTCATACCTTTAAACCAGAGATGTACAGTTCAAAACTAGAAGTAATCTTAGACTTTATTTAAGCATGCATTCTTCAGTCTGTCCCCAAACACCAGTCCTACGACATGCTTCATGCACAAATTTCAATTGCATATTATTTCGTTTAGGAGAGTCATGATGCATATTAATGTATCAATGCCATTGAGAAGGATTACAATCAAGATCAAAGACCAAAGCAAGCACAGATGACAGACTGTTCCTTTACATATGGTTAAACCAGTGTTTCCCAAAATAGTTTGACTGCTAATCCCTTTCAGGGATTAAAACTGATTATTATATTACAGATAATTCTTTGAATAATGTCATTGTAATCAAATCCATTTATTTTACAAATGACAAAACAAAGCCCAGAAAAATGGAGGAATTTTTCAAAAAAAAAAAAAA